>NW_022171334.1:0-17081 GCF_008802855.1 Photinus pyralis | reverse complement strand
TATTTGTTATAAGTTTATTTTAATTTATTAAATGTGAGCCTCCATTTTTCTTTCTATTGATACATTGTACACTAGAAAATTACAGCAAGTGATGAAAATCTAATATGAAGGCTTTTGTAGAAAATTAAACAATATGGAAATTTAAATAGGTAGGTATACCTACGGAAAGTCACTGCAATCTGTACATTTGGATTTATTTCATTTTCGAGGGAAAGCAAGGAAAACATGGAAGGATACAACATGGAGAATCAGCTGAAGATTTAAACTTACCAATAAGGCGTAAATCCGCTGGTAGCCTGAAGTAAAACATTGTATTTTGTTGGGTTTGATTATCACGAGGCCCATACAAGAATGGCATCATAATGTGTCATAAACAATGTAAAATTTTATCAGGTTTGAAGTTAATAAAAATTGTGACTTTTGAAGTAGGTCACAGGATCCCGAATTTATTTTTATTGTCACGCCGCGCCGTTAGTTCATAAACGCTGCACCAAGGAAATAAACTCGCTGTGAAACATACTTGCAAAATAAAACTTACATGGCATGTCTATAAAACATACATGCGTACATATTATTTGTTTGCGTCCATATGTTAAAAGTGTTTTAAGCCCTCACTTTATAAGATGTAGTATTAGCAGCTGAAGTCTTCGCCGCCGCCGCCGCCGTCCGGATACCGACACTTTATGAACGACTTCCACCCTTTTTAACACTTGCGCCACTTCTCACACCTCCCCTAAAATGTTTGCACAAACTGGTCATTAAATATTTAGAGATCCCGTTATTTATGTTCACCTACAAATAACCCTTAGATAGTTGTTGTTGCGAGTAAATATATCAATGTCGTATAAAGAGTGTTAATGGGCCACTTGAGATCAGTCGTGTGTTTTTTTACCCGGGTTATCTAATTTATTTCTCTGTTCGAATTAACAAGTAGGAAGTAAACACCTAAGATTTCGTTCGTTTATGTATCTACTGATCGATCTCGTCTCATACGTTCTTCATTTCAAGTACCTACAGCAGGTACCTTTATCGATGATTTTTCGACAGAAAATTATTAGTCATCCTTGAAAGACGAAAATAAATGTGTTTCAAACTTGTTTTCAAAAAGTCCATATTAACAATCGCTTTGACATGATGCCCAAATTGCCCTATTGTACAGGGTGAGTCAACGATTGCGCGGAGTAACTTAATGCCTTGAAGATAAGATTTTTCGATAGAGTGCTTTTGTATTATGATAGGTATGGTTGAATATTCTCCACACATTTTAAAAATATTTGGAATTATACAGGATGCGCCCACAAAGTAGGGCGCCCAAATGGTACATTTTTTTAAAGAGAACCCCCTCTCAATGGCGGATTTGCATATAGGCACACTAGGCACGTGCCTAGGGGCGGCATCTTTAGAGGGCGGTATTTTTTGCACTATATTTATTTTAGGTAACATTTTTAAGTTTTAAAATAAGTCCCCTAACAAGTTACGAATGGTAATTAAAATTATGAAATAAATTGGAATTGGTTTGGTAGATAGTTTAAACCCTGGTTTAAACAAACTGTAACTGTCAGAACGATAATCGACAATGCAAGTTTTGACGTGTGTGAAAATTTAATCTTAGGTATACTGTATTTCTTTTCATATTAGTTTTAAAAATATCATGTTAAAATTTGATTTTTATTTTAAAATTCATTGCAATTAAAATATTATTTTGGGGGTGTGCCTAGGGGCGCAAAAAATTTAAATCCGCCACTGCCCCCTCTATTTGAATGCATTTTTTAATTCTACGTGTAATTGTGTGTCTTTCTTATTATATGGTTAATATCCGAAAAGCTAATAGTTTTAATAAAAATTAGGCATTTGCAAGCGTCATTGTCAAAATTATTACTTAAATTTTGATTCCAGGTTTTATATCTTTTATCCTGGGTTAAGTAAAAATCAAATACGTACATCTACTATACAACATTACATAAATAGCTTATAGGGTGTTTTTTTGGTAGGCCCACAGTTGCAGAACTTCATATTAAAAAATCTCACTTTTTTTTAATGGAACACCCTGTATATTTTTCTGTCATCATTTAGCTCCTCCAAAAACCTTCAACTTTTGATAATAATGTCCTATACCTATCTCTGATAATTTTCGAAATATCTTGGTTTTCCTGGGTTTTATATTCTAATCTTAAATTAGTTATATGTAATTTACATAATAGTTAGGTGGCAAAAAAGGCAATTTTTATCTATCTCGTCCAAAACGAAAAACTATATAAAATGCGCTTTCGTCGTCCGTACATGTACCTACCTAGACTTTTTAACTTGTCGTAAATAAGATTTTCTTAAAAATTTAGATTTAAGTTATACTTACCCTCATTTTCAAAGTTGCTCCTGTACTGCAGCACTTGCGCATGAGAAAATTCTGGGACCGCGGGAATATTTGGAATGGGGCAGGGCACCGTCTAATTTTAGCTGTTTGGCCTGGTGTGCGAGGTCATTTTTTTTTCAATTGGGCCCTGGATAGGATATTATATGTTGGTGCTCTCCCGGGGCTAATGGTGCCGGCAGTCTTGGATAACCACGTTTTATTTTCGTAGTAAGGTTGGACCATCCCATATTGTGATAGGAGGTTGGTCCATTGGGAGTTTCATTGATCGCGTTGGTTATTTCGCTCGTGAGAATTTCACACGCTGTTCTCTGAGGCGAGATTGTAATATTAAAAATTGGTATGCGAGGGAGGATTCGACCTTCGATTTTTAAACTAACCCATAGAACACAGTAAACACAGAATAAATTGCTCTAAAGCGCGTTGGAGAGTTACATTCGGCAATGGTAGTATACAGGGTGGTGACTTGCGTAACGCATCACAGGGATTTCAATGTAAAATTCATAATATGCGATTATTGGCTCCCCAAATTATTTTAAAGCAAAAATGTATTAAGGCTTTTTGTAGAAAAAATGTTGTATGTCAATCAACGATACTATAGTTTCCAATTTTTTACATAATAAAGACGGAAAATTGGAAAAATTATATCCCCCATCTTTTTCAATAATCTGTGATGCCTTGGAATTTTATAATACAAAACTACGCCAATATCCGTTAAGCCATGGAATGTCTGCTATAAAACAAATCAAATTCTATCAAAAAGTATTATATTTAGAACAGCGAATTCAACATAAAAAAAGACCACATTACTAAAAACGGTTTCCTAATATGACAATTTACAATAAATGTTCGAATAAGTCACCATTAACTGCAAGACAGTAACCAAGTCGATCATAAAATCCATTTCGAACTGCTGCTAATTGATAACTGGATATCTTTTTGTTTTAGAAAATTCCATGGCATCGCAGATTATTGAAAAAGATGCGGGTTTTATTTTTCCAATTTTCCGTCTTCATATGAACAAAATTGAAAACGAATACCTACGGTTGATTAGCGTAAAAAATTTTTTTCTACAAAAAACTATGATGCGTTACGCAAGTCACCACTTCACCCTTCTGAAAAATTTTCTCGAAATCTGCGGAGTAGGCCTCCATGGCGGCGATACCTCATTCGAACCAAATTTCTGCCCAGTGAGTGACTTTTTCAAGTTTGGAAATCGCACGGCGTCAAATCTGGAGAATACGGTAGATGGGGCGGCCCAATTTGGCCGTGGCGACGGTGCAAGTGTCATGCTGGAAGAGTACTTTTTTCTTCGCCAAATGGGATCGTTTTTTCTGCAATTCGCCATCGAACTGCGCCACACGGCTGGCAATGATGGTGGATTTTGGGCGGCGTGCTCTCCCATTGTCTTTGCATCTCAGGCATAGTGTGTTCTCGATGGCGTTGCAGTCAAGTATCCAGATACGTTGGGCGCAAATTCTAGAGGAAGACATCTTGCCCAACTCAAGTGTCAATTTCCTTCAGTGGGGTTTCGCTTAATCAATTCAGCCTCCACCCTTAAAAGAATAGGTAAAAATAAGAAATAAAATACTTTATTGATTTTACGAAACGGTTCTCGTTTCTTATGAATGATGCTCGCTGAAAGATAAATACACTCATTGAATAAATACACTTTAGTAAATGAACAATTAGAAAGGAATGATGTAATTCCTGAAAGGGTTAATGTCATACACCCACTTTTAATTACATAAATTTTTATTCAAAACCTAGAAGGGAGACGCCATTGGTATTTTAAGTAAATAGGTATTTAAAATTATTTAAAATCGTAACAGAGGAAATCATAAAACACCGTTCCGTTTGAAACTCCAGTAAAGCACGAGCGTCGTATTGGTATGCGTCGTCGGATGACGGGCGCAGCGTTCTTATCTTAAAACAACTGGAGCTATATAAGATCAGTTGCATTAAAAATCCTGCGACCTGCATTTCTTGTCGAAAAGCCGCCGTCTTCAGATCTACGTCAGGATGTCCAAGATTTACATTTTCACCTAAAAGGGATTCCAAAGGGAAGATTCGACATCGTCAGCACCGTAATAACCAGAGCAAATCTTCTGGTGGTAAAAAAAAGTATAACGGGTGACCGTCGACGAACGAGTCACGCTACACCAGTTTCGGAATAGAACAAAATATTGTTTGACAATAACAATGTTAGTTTTACTTAAGGAATAATTTCCTTATCAAAATTGTGCTTTTGTAGCTCTTTTGCTTCATGGAATCCGCTTAGCTATAAATATTACGTAGTATTTTGGCCATAAGAATTTGTTTATTGGGGATTAATATCCAATATTAAATTTATTTGAGTGCGTGAACGAATGTGTTCCAGTTGCCGCACTCTTCGTCAACTAATGCGTATTTGCTGTATTTAAGAAAATAAGAGACATTTTGTTAGTAAATGTACCAAAACTACTAATTACCAAAATATAGAATTTCAATGCAATTCAAACCGTTCTTCCTTGGACCAAGAGCAACCTATAGGTTTTTTCCATCAAGATTCAATGCAATGGTTAGTTTACCAAACAGAAATATTGTAGTTCAATGCCTCCCACAAAATACGACATTCTAATGCAATTTTCGAAACAGGAACACAAGCGTGAATTACCATCCGCTATAATTTTTCAGGTGTAAAACTGTGGTAACTGTTTTCATTGGCCAAAATTGAGTAGGAGTGGCTACATGTTAACCTCACTCAGAAAATTAGATCATCACAGCTCTCACGTTTAAGCAATAATTAACACCGATTTATTTCAGTTTTTGTTTGGACAGTTTTATTGAAGTGAAGTGCAAATGTTGTTATAGCCTGCCAATTTGCATTCCTCCATGTGATCTGTTACACGTACCTACTACATACTAGCTGGCAATTGGTTATACAGAGCTCTGAATATGAATTATGTATACAAAAATAAGACGAAACTATGGAAAGAGACTGCGAAAAATTGATTTTCTACTTTGTTTTCCAATATTCAAAATGAACAAATATCCTTTCTTTTATTTTGTTAATCCATACCAAAGCACAGGAAAGGGTGAAGCATTAGTAGCTATAAATGGTTGCAATAGAATTCCTTTATTCAAAATGTACGCTATTCACACGCTGCACTTACCTACTATGGCACATACGGTAACAGTATCGTCAACAACAAGAGGAACTTGCAATTCCCTTTATATTTCCAATTTTATATTTCCCGTAGTACCCTCATGGTAAACTTTGAAAAACGATAATCAAGTCTTCGTTAATTCTGGGGAGGGGGGGGGTATTCCACGCCCCCTACACTCTTCAGTACTAACTTCTTCCACAAGGCTGCCCAGCCTTCAAGGTTATTGAGTCGTTCTTTTTGTTGAGGATACTGGTTGGCTGGAGAGTACTCCAAAGCGGTTTCAGCGAATGTACTAAGCTAAAGCTTGGAATCTTTCCGTAGTTTTCTCTTCTGCTCCGACGAGATTCAACCACATGAACTAGAACTCGACCATTTATACACACTAATTTCAATGTAAACCAATTAGGATTAGCGCAATTTGGTAGGCGTATTTAGTAGAAATTGAGAACGTAAGACTGAAGTAGAGATTTTTCGGGCAGTCTGTTTTATTTATTTAATTATTATCCCTCTCTTGTTCAGGGCCCTCACCAGGCTTGCGCCCAATTACACAGTGAGCCGCATAATGCTTTTTAGAGGTGCCTCTGCAGAAGGTCTTAAGTTGTTCTATAATACTCCGGTATTTACCTTGCGAATTAGGAAAACTGCAGGAAAACCTAATTCGAAGTAACCGGCAGAATGCTCGAAACTGGTCTAAGGTCCCATCTCTGCCACAGATGAAAAATTCACCTCAACCCAGGTTCGACCACCCGACCTCCGGATTTATAGTACAACGGTCTAACACTGAACCATACAGCCGGACTTTTTCCTTATGAAAAAGTAGTCAAAAACACCCAAAGAGGCCAGTGAAAACCGTTTTCAAAATCTCGTTCCTAACCTCAAATATTGGGTGGAAAAGATAAAGCAAAAACGAGAAGAAACGATTGTAGCCAACATTCCAAAAATCTCGATGAACATGGAAGAGTAGTCATAGGGAATAAAGAACTAATGGCCGTTTGCACCGACAAATTTAAGCGGAGCTTAGCTTAAAATCCATGGCATCAATTATTGAGACAATGGTTGCCATGGATTTTAAGCTAAGCGCCGCTTAAATTTGTTGGTGCAAAACTGCAGACGGTCATAAGGCGGATGCGACGTAATTTTTCCCGGAATTATGACGTGTTTTGTTGTAAAACATTCGACCAGACTTACGAACACTCGGGTTTTCTATATAAGCAAATCGAATTGCGTTTCAGGACAGTTCCAATTTCGATGCGCTTGTGTTATGTTATAAATATGTGATTAATAAATAATATTTTAGCTGTTATAAATCAATTCGTTTTAAAACTAAGAATTATTGACAAATTTGGTTTGACGGAGATGTTTTCTTATTTTAACACATTAGGAAAGTCATAAATTATCAACTTCAGGAATGGCTTTCAGCTTCCTGACTCAGCCATGCAGGAATAACACGATAGTACAAATATAAACCCTAAAGTTCTACCACAGATCTACACATACACAGATTGCTAACCTTATGCATTTTTTGGGAAACAAATTTAGGTATACTTAAAAGCGCCCTCTATTGCGGAGCAGTATAAACATGTATCGTTTAAAACTGTAATATGACGCTTATGGATTTATGCGTTAGATGTCGCTGAAACAAAATTAAAGCGCTAAAGTTTGCACAATTCGAATTCCTTAATATTCGTATTATTACAGTAATATGATATGAGGTACGTTGAGCCATAATTGTTTAATTTAACACTGGAGCTACTCATTCGTCGTAAGGAAGTTATTAAAAGCGGGTCCCTGTGGTCACAGATACACACGAACATAGGGCAGGTTCTTAAAGAATTGTGAAGGTTTTTTGAAGTTGGCGGACACTATTTGCGGCTTTAAAGGTCTTGACAGATTGCTAACCGCAAAGGCATACTTACAAACTATGTATATCTCTGCCATCATTAACGTTACACTCTTTACCACGCCGATAAGATATAAGATAGGGAGGTTATTTTCGAAAAGTTGATAGTTTTCGAGTTGTAAGCACAAAACTGCTAAAAAAATATCTTATTCAACTTTTTTTGTATTGTTTTCAATGTTGCGTCATGAAATTTTGTTAGCAAACCTCAGATTCGGATTCAGCACCCCAAAAATCATATAGAATCAAAGAAATCAAAACTACCCCACAACCTTCCTGGTAAAAATACAATTAAACTGGATTATATGCACACTTTACCGCTTTAAATTGTTTGCAGCGACATCTAATGCGTAAATCCATAAGCGTCATATTACAGTTTTAAACGGTACATGATTATACTGCTCCGCAATAGAGGGCGCTTTTAAGTATACCTAAATTTGTTTCCCAAAAAATGTATAAGGTTAGCAATCTGTGTATGTGTAGATCTGTGGTTCTACCAAGCGCGGATTCAGTTTCTACAAAAGGGGGGAGTTGCATGCAGTAATAGTACATTATACAGAGTGAGCAACAAAGATTGAAGCGTGCCGCTTCAGCTAAATTGGCAATGTGCCGCTCATAGCATATGCTGATTTGATACAAGATACGAAATACGAATAGACGCACGTCACTGTGACAGCGCAGAACGTCATTTTCGTATACAACTCCATACAAAGAAGGTAGTTTTGATATTAATAGGAACAAGCGGTGATGACGCACGCTTCAATCATTGTTGCTCACACTGTATATCAAGGTAGAGAAGTCCACTATTATTGCCTGAGCACCAAGATTACATCTCGAGGCGCTTGCGCCGGGGGGTGTAGGGTGCGAAGGCAATAATAGACTTCTCTACCGTGGTATATATACTATTTTTTTCACTACTAGCACTTGAAATCCTCTAAATTAACATATTATATTGATAAGAGAGTTAACGGTTGGACAGAATTGTTTGTTTCTTAATTTAACATGTCAATCAAGTACGTGGAAGTACAAGTCAAACGGGCCGTATTTTGTTCTGTCATTGAGATTTTTCAAAGAGTAATTTCGTTCGAATTTTTTCAAAATGTGATAATTTTAGGTATGTAATTTCTCTGGAAATTGTGAATGGTGGCAATTATTCGTTTTAGAGAACTTGTCTAAACGTTCATTGAGCGAAATTTCGGGTTGTGTTTTCTAAAAGTGACAGCGTGACAGTTCTCATTATTGACTACTAGTTAATAATAAAAAACTATTAACCACTTTGAACAAATGCCGAGAAAGCCTACTTTACAAGTGGAAAAAAGGTTAATAATCATGTCATCAGACGCTAGTAGTGAAAAAAAAATATGACGGACGTCATAGTGAAAATTTCGTCCAACACGGACATGCGCACAAAATGCATTTTCTTCGGAAAAGGGGCGGGGTTGCAACCGGCAACCCCTTACCTGAATCCGCGCTTGAGTTCTACGATATGCCGTTGCCGAGATCGATTTATAAAAGGCGCCCGAACAGCCGGAAGGTAGTGTAACAATAATCCAAAAATATTTGTAACGGTTCCGGTTAGGGTTTGGGTTTTACAAAATAATAGAGGTTTCGGTTCCAAATTTTGTTCGGCTCATAACAGCTTTTTTCGGTTCCAAACAGGGGAGGGATCCAGACTCATTAGAAATAACGGTTTCGTTTCATATTTACATCAGAAACTAATTTTTCTGAAGTTATAGCTTTTATTATTTCCTTGTAATACTTACACAACCGTACTAGAAAGAATTACGGTTTCGGTTCTGACAAAATAAACAATTTCGGTACGTTTTTAGTCTATTTTTTCGGTCCGGCCTTGATCCCTGCATATGCCCACTGCCTTAAACAAACATACAAGATTCTAACCTAACCTGCCAAAAAATAGAATAAGGTGATGTCGATTTTCGGCGTGGATACCTAGTTCCTTTGAATTAAACATGAAAATTGTTTGGCTAAAATTGGCTAAAAGGCAGTGGTCCACTAAAAATAATATTCACTGTCATGTAGATATTCTGTATCAATAATTTATTATAAATAGTTTAGATTTGCTAACTTTACACTCTAAAATTTACGTAACAAAAACTGGACTCATCATCTTGTTTACCTTATTGTTGTCCAACATTTTAGGTGAGTATGATTACATGAATGAGAAAAGGACAAAAACTATGTTAGTATGCCTTATGCTAATCAAATCACCTATCCACAATGTTTTTAAGAAAAAGACGGAATGAACAGGAGACTCCAATTTTGTCGCAGACCAAGTGACCGTCCCTAACGTTCGTAATGCTTCTATTTCTCATTAGGTCAAATTTTTGAATTTTTTTTTTTGCATTCGTAAGTGAACACAGTGAATTAGAGACGCAGTTTTATCGATCCACCTAAAAACAACTAAAGTCATTTGCACCAAAGATCACCTTTACGTCACTCGTTTTGTTTGGTAAACAATTTCAAACGAGTTCTTTATTGTCTATCATATACCAAAACACGAGCAAGAACGAAGAAATAATTTAGGTAACATATTGGGAACTTGGTTCACAAACAAGTTACATAAAGATCATCTTTGTTCCAAACGACTGTATGGTGAATGGATCAAAATGACTGATCGGGCGAAAACTTACTACCTACTTACTCGTCTTGCTCCCTGAAATAAACAACGATTTAAAAGTACACGTTTAGTACATCTACTACAGCCAAAACTACAGGAAAAAGGCATGGGGTTATTGTAAGCGAAATAAAATAAAAACAGTTTTTAGGTACATGCTTTAATGAAAGAAGTTAAAAATACAAATCTAAGGACAGGTAACATGTAATTATATTTCTAATCAAATACTGATGAAAGCGTATCTACAGGTGTCTTTAAAATTCTTCTTCTAACAGAAACAATTAAAAGTAATAGTGTAAATGATAACGAAAGTAATATACATTAAAATAGTGTTATCTAGCGACATCAGTGCGTTCGCGTAGAGAATGAATTATAAGGATAAACAAAGAACAGTTAAGAAAACTTGGACGGACGACATTAATCAACATATATAAAAAAGTTCTTCGTGTATCACTGCCAGGTCGCAGTTGAATGCATAGTCCTGCGTGAAGGTGTTTGGGAGCAGGAAGATAGCGACTCACATGAAACACTTGGGAAATGTAGGACTAGTTGGTTCTTCTTTGATTGTCACCACTGTAAAAGTAGCTGGGGATCAGCGGGAGGCGAGGTGTGGGGACCAGAGTACTCACTATCGGGCGGCCAGTAAGACGGATAACGGGAACTGTCTTGGCGAACACCACAAGCACTAAATGCGGGGGAAGGGTATCCTTGCTGCGTGTACGACGGAGTGGAACAGCTTGAGTAGGCTATCTGAGACTGTCCGAGCCACGATGCGGTATCGTACCGCGAGTACGGCGGAGGATAAGTTGGTGGTGTGAATATATTACGCGCCAGTGGCAACCCGTGCTGACCCAAAGGATCGCCAAAGAACGCCTTTGCGTACGGTTGAGCGGATCTGTAGGGGCGTTTCATTCGTCTACGTCGGCGATAATTTCCATTTTCGAACATATCTTCGCATTGGGGATCCAACGTCCAGTAGTTCCCTTTACGTTCGCCTCCACCTTCACGCGGAACTTTAACGAAGCATTCGTTTAAGGACAAATTGTGACGGATGGAATTTTGCCAGCCTTTTTTATTGCGTTCGAAATAAGGAAACTTTGCAGTGATGTACGTATATATTTCTGATAGGGTGGCCCGTTTCGCATTTGAGTTTTGAATTGCCATCGTGATTAGCGCTACATACGAGTACGGAGGTTTTCCTTGCGCGTTTGCACTGGTGGAAGAGGGTTGAGGAGACTGTCTACTACTGGTTGTTCGAGATTCATCTGCTGAGGATTCAGATATTTGCGGCTGAGGTGTGCTCGTCGGACTGTAGGTGGACACTGATGAAGAATTTACTGAAACAAAAGAAAACTGTTAGAGTGGTCAGGAACGAGAAAAGTTCCACCGAAAACAATATTTCATTTCAAACAATTGCCATCAGACATGAATAGTCGTTTTCGGTAGATCATGCAAAAAATAATAATTGTCAAAGTCGTTTTTCACCCTGTAGATACAGAATCGCTGGAAAATATTTTCAAGTTTTAAAAATGAGCAACAGAGGGCGTAGCTGCTATCTTAAATTTTAACATTGTATTTTCTTTAAATTTCGCATAATAAACTAAACATTCTTTTTTCACATTTTTAAAGAGAACCAGTTTATCTATCATTTTCGTAAAAACAAAAACTCAGTTATTTCAAAAAAGATGGTGTGGGGCGTTCAATTGTTTTTGCATTTAAGATCTGGTGGTCATTTTTAGAACTTGAAAATATGTTCCAGCGATTCTTCATAACCGATTTACCCACTAATTTTTTTGCCCCTAAGTCATATGACGAACGGTTCCCGCGATATGGCCGAAGAACAGTCTTATTGGGTCACCCGGTACAAGGCACTCCAACCCTTTGTTAAATTTTGATGCTCAATAGTAATAATTTTTTCATCGATCAACCGTTTACGTGGTCGAAAATCTTCTTGTTCCATATATGCTCGATTTTAATCCCGAGAGCTGTTCACTCTGGATTTACTTGTAAGCATGCCTACCCGCCACCCATTTGATTATGGATAACGTTTACGGTAAAGGGAATCAGCAAGCGATCCCCAAATGAAATTCACAAAAATCTTCACCTCTTGAAATTATATGAGATTCTAATGTAACAATCTACCTACAAATATGATGATTTGGAGAGGTTGTACTTAAGAGTATTAATTTATGAGTAGGTAAACTAATTGTAAAATTGTCATTTAAACTGTGTTCAATCGTGACCAAGCACACCTGATCTCCAGTTACAATCGCCAAAGTTCGTCCATAAAAATACAACACCAAAACATTCCCACCAGCATGACCGATAGATGGTTTAATGGTCTAGTAAACCCCAAAGGTAACCGCTTCGAAAGTAATGTGTCGTTTACGCTACATTTACTCTTTCACTATTAACGTATTGGCGATGGGTTTTATGAACATGTTATAATCGTCCAGTTTAAAAAAAATTTCGTTCAATAATCAATTTAGAATGCACCGCCGTTTGTATGCCGAAACCTTTTGCAATTTCGACATCAGTCTAACTTTCGCAATTGCTTTTCAGATTACACGGTTTATCGTTTACTTAATATAATTTTTGTGCATAAAAAGATACCAACAACTTTTAACATGATAAATTTGCACTTGCCCTACAATTACGCCACATTATTTTTATTCATGGCAGATGTTAAATTTATATTTTAATAGGTTTAAATGAGTAGGCTAAGTCGCTCTCTAACCGTAAGTGATAAGGGTAGATAAAGTGAAACCACAGTAAAACTGATGATTGCGTATTCTAATGACATGAATCTGTCATTCTTATTTCAAATGGGACGCGGAGCACAATATAAAATGAAGTTCAGAGCATATGACAATGCCATTTGTATGGAAACGACCGCGACGGCCGAACCCGTCTAATTTTGACGTCTAAATTATGTTCAGAATTGAATAAACCTTTATCGTCTTGTATAATAAATAACTATTATTTAATTTGGCTAGAATGACACTTTCTATACAAATTAGGTATATAATTTGTTCCGGTTAAAATCTTTATATTAAATTATATAGGGTGGTTTTATCTGGAATAGTTATTTGATGAAATACTAAGTGTTTAGTATCACTGGTTTATCGAGTGATGTAAAAATCCAATATAGCGTCCATTTAAAATAAGGAAGTTGATGTCAATATCACGGAAACCGCCATTTAAAAAAATATATACTCTACGTCCTTTGAATTTATTCCATCGAATCTTGCAACTTTTATTTAAAACTGTTTTCAATAGCTCTCTTTCTTACTAAAATATTTGAACTTTTAAAAAATGGCGATTTACACTTTTTCCAATTATCTACGAAACGAATTATTAAATATCGCATGGCAACATTTAACCGAATCTGTAAGTATAATAATAACAGACAGACAGAAAAGAAAAGCTATACCTAGTCATTAGCGGGTACACAATGGCAACGTTGTACCTTTTTTTTGACATTCAGAGGATTGTTGTTAATTGTCCAGTAAATGAGTGCGAGTGTGAGTAAGTTTGCAGGCCAAGATGAAGTCGAGTTGCTTGAAAAACTCTACTAGAGATAAACTACACAGTAATGATTTTTCATGTGTAGACCCAGCTAGAAGGAACTAAAGCTATTACTTTTGAATTTAATGTTAAACAATAAGAATCTTCCAGCTGAGTTTTGAAATTATGCTTAAAATACATTCTTCACCTCGCCCAGAGTAAGTATGCTAACGAACCACCGTTGTTCTATTTGAACAAATTGCCTTAGAATAGCAAACATCATTAAACAAACTATAAAAGGCGGTCAAATCGATTTTCCAAGCCTCGGCGACTAAACAATGGACTGTTTGAACATAGCCATCCTACACTAAAAACCTAAATATTTGAAGATTAATTAAACCCTCTTTGAGAAACACCCGGTATACAAATGAAGAATCTTTGTATATCAATGTTCCCCAGACAAATGTTATAGCGTCTCAAACTGCTGCCAATATAATACCCTTTTAAGTTGAAGCTAATTTGCATATGATTAGTCAAATCCATTTTCTCGGTCCTGTAGGCAAAATCCTTTGCATATACAAAAATAATTTAATTAGAAATTAAGTACCTACCTTCACAGCGATTAAAATTTTCCCGTGTTTTGTAATTACCTTACCATTTTACGTTAAAGCCTCTATCAATACCCGTATAATCGATCTTACGCATGTTATTGAGCAATTGTGGATTAAATTAAAAACTGGCAACCGAATCACTGCATCTGTGGCTTTGTGTCGACCTCCCGATTTGCATCGCGATAATTATGGCGAGGAAAAGGGGTTTGCGATTGTGATCTTTTTGAGAGCCCTAAGTAAACTTACGCATCTTTCATATTCATAGTTGCCATTTTAACTTTTGAATCAAATTTTGATTTTGATCAGTTAATATAGAGACAGCATTTCTCTTGGTTTTAGTATCATGAGAAACTTTTTTCTCCATCTCCCTACCTGAATAAAACTCTTGATGGTCTCACTTTTATGCAAGTACTTACATCAAATGAGCGTTTTCGGAAGTACCTATACGTATTCGTCATCAGTCATCACAAACTGTATAAAAAAAGGAAAGTTTGAATTTGTATGATTGTTACTTATTCACCAATTTTGTAGTGAACAAAATGCATAAATCAGTATATTGAAAGGCAATATTACAATAAAGCATTGTAACACGTGTTTTTCATATCTACTATTTTGTAGCGCATTTTTGGAAAAAAATACGCTATTGTATTCGTTATGGCTGGTTGGCTGACCGACTGAGATCTCAGCAATTACAATTCATACTTCAATTACATACTTCAAATTTTCACTAAAAGCTTTCTGATGTATTGTAGATGTGCAGGCTCTAGTCTATTTTGTGTTAGATTACTTGCGAGATCGATAATTTAAGAAAATAATTTGGATATGGTTTTCGGAGGTGTTATAATTTTACTAGATAGATGTGTCTCAGTGTCTCGTCCAGACGTTCTGTTATGTGGTCACTTAATAATTGAAAATTTATTTGAAATTGTTGATGGCCATGTCTTGCATAGTTAAGGTCCAGCCTGTATGTCTCTTTCCTTGTTTGTTTCCCTGTTATCGTGTGTCTGTTATCTGAGCGCGCCAGGTATTAAATTTGGAAAATAACTTTCACTTCATTCTCGCCATTTTTATAATTCATACGTGGGCGACCGAGAACGAATGTTCAGAGTTAATAATATACAAGTAAGTAGCCGTAGTTAGTTTAGTTTTTATACAAAGTCTCTGTCATGTGTAATAACATCCTTATTTTAGCTATTATCTTATAAGAGAGGTGTAGGTATTATGTATGTACTATATAGGTGTCAAATCTAGTGGCGATTTCCCACTTGTAATATTAATCTATAAAACGCCAATAGTGTATCATGTCATTCTGCCATGTCAAGCTCTGTAGATCAAACTTATTTTTGATTATGCTGTTCTCCGTAGATCTATTAATTCTGGATAAATTGGTACCACCCATCTGACCAGCAGTCAGCTGGATAATACACAACATAATTTGAAGCGGACCAGTGGGCGGCGAATTGGCTGCAGTCAGCAGTACAAATATTAAAATACCTACCAGCAGTACCATCAATATCTTGGGGTACATATAACCGCCGCCGCCGCGGGTGCACCCTGCGGCGGCGGCGGTTATATGTACTTCCCTCTGAACTGTTTTCGAGATATCCGCTCTTAACATTTCGACATCACCAGTAGATTTATTTCTTGCAGGCGCCCCATTCGCCTTTTGTGAGTACCTCCTCTGACAATCTGTTCTTGAGAATTATTTATATCCGATCACGATAAGGGGAGGAAAAGGATAAAACCAGCCCCCCCCTAACCCCCTGTTGTGATAATGAGTCAGAAAGAAGGGCGAAATAGTTGGTAGAAACCAGGTTGTTTTGTTGAGACCTTTATAGTTAGAATAGAAAAGGAATTGCGCAGGAAAGTTCTAGTTTGTACCTACAAACCAATTCATGTCGGTAACATGATACAATAAATATAGTCGGTAAGACCTTTCATTAGAATTAGTCCAGTCAACCTGTGTCGTAAACCACCAGTTGAAGGAAAAAAATAGTATGAAGCTAATTTTTTTCCCCATCGATTACTACCATTTAGACAAGTGTTTAGCCAAAAGTCCCCGCCCCTACCTCCCTTGCTTCCCCCCTGTGCCCCCCTAAACATGAAAAGTGTAGGGTTTTCGTAAATCGCGTCTCTCTCGATTACTAAACAACATATCGGATTGCAATTTGTTTTATTCTCTTTGCTATATAACATTGTCTACAAATAAGTTTCAGTTGACTTTCGTCGTAACTTTTACCGTTTGTTTGTAATTCGTATGAAAAGGTAAAAAGTGGTATATTTTTCGGCACGTAATTTTCACGCCGTCATTTTATCAAAAAATGTTACCTACAAAAGTTGTAGCTCCCATTATTACCTTTAAAATGATATGAAATAGTACTTACTTTGTTGAAGAGCCTGCGAGATTCAGCCGGTGTAATGCAGAATGCGTACCCAGTCGTGGCGGGTTCCGTCGAGGTGGGCCCGGCGGTGCGGCGTTGCGTGTATAGTGAGAGTTTTTTTTAAACTTTAAGGTACACTATTGCATTTTCTCTAAACTAAACAAAACCAAAAGAGTCTCAGTGAAACCTAAATTCCACCCTTTTTAAATTTGTGTCAAATATTAATAAGTCCTTGTATAGGTACAGCTAAAAAACGTATTTTCCTGACTTTTATGTAAATAACTATTGTTTAAAAATGCATGTAATATTTTTTAATGTTATTTTAAAACAAACTAATTGCGGTATCTAATTTGAAGTAATAGTTATTTACATATGAGTATGGTAAATCAAGGTTTACGTTAACGAGTGAGATGTTTACTGCCGAAGCGTAGCTGAGGCAGGAATTTCGAAACGAGTAACGTTAACTGATTTAACATACAAATAATGTAAAACATTTTATTTCATATTGCTCTATTTCTATTAAAATACCATTT
>NW_022171333.1:0-32036 GCF_008802855.1 Photinus pyralis | reverse complement strand
ACATTCAAATTTTACAAAAGAAGAAGATGGAAAAAGGCAAAGCAGAAAGCAAGCAACAAGACATATTTGATTGCTACTTACTTTTTCTTAGTTTTTGTTTAAAATCCTTTTTTCCAAGTTTATTCACACACACACACCCTAGACATATAGAAAGAGAATATCACAGGTTAGCACTGCTATTTACGTAAAACTGCGTAGATTATGCGATCTAATAAAACTTGATATACAATTACGTATAGGTTGGTCTAATAGTCGGGTAGTTCAATACTAACTGTAATTTAGGCGTACAGTTCTATTTGGGTATTTACCAAGACATTGCAATGGGTTTCTCAAGTTCATGGCCTTGGCTATGAACTTGCGTAGCATTGGTTTTCCCAGGTCATGGTCTTGACTTGACCTCCCCAGGCATGGCTTGACTTTGACTCTGAGTTTTTTCACAGTTCGTAGTGTCCTTGGACTTTACCTCGAGTTTTTCAGGGTTCTGGTCACGTAGTCGACGCTATGCTTTAAACCATATTTATGAACACGTCACTCAAAAAGGGATGCTTTTTTATAAAATAACATCTTTAACGTTTTACTTGTCTTTTTAGTTATCAACTTAATGTAACCAAATTTATTTACAAAATCGTAAGCGGGATACCAATATAAACGGTGATGTCGTCGTATAGACTTTAAGTTATCCTTAAACATGTTTACAAAATCGCTAGTGCAACATTATTTCATTTTTAAATAACTAAGTTACATCAGCTAAATTGGCCGCAAAAGTCGAAAGTGGATGTCTGTACATTAAAATGAGAAACGGTCTAACAAGATCAAAGATGAATTTTGCGTATACTGTTCCAAAAAATATATGTAATAAACTGAACAACTTCGCCCGATATAGCTAACGATAAACTCGTTCACTTTATTTTATAACATTTTAAAGCAAAAAACGAAAGCAAAACAAAATTTTTAGAGTTTGACTCTGCTTATAAATGCCGTTCCTTAAGATAACTCGATGAAAAAGTGTCTTTAATGACAAGGTGTGTATTCATAATACTCGGCGATACAGTAACCAGCTAACGAGCATGTACGCTCAAGTGATAAATTTCAAAATGTCCCTTATTAAACTTTTAAAAGGCCTCCGGGCGATTTGATCACATTCAAAATGTTAACAAGCTTGACCTTTTGAAGAATTTACAGCAACAAAATCTAAACGCCTACCTAATTTTTATATAATTTAGAACTATTCCACTGCAAAAATAAAACAATTAAACTGACCAAGAAACCATTTTCAGTTCATTGAACATTTATACATCACAATTATTAGATGATAGTTAAGCGCAATCATGAATTGTAATGTTTTGAAGACTGGATCACTCGAATCATTGCGTATGTGAATTATTAACTATAAGATCATCTAATATGTAAGTGATGTCCAACTCCCATATATAGTTCCAATTAAAATTTTACATTTATCACAATTTTTTTAGAGGAAAAACATTAAGATAATACTAAGGTAATCTTTTTGCGGACTTCATTGTCTTCGATAAACTTAATTCTAATAAGGTAAAAACTATTACAAAGGAGTCATATTTAACATTGCTACAAGTGAAAGTAAAAAAAATGTGGTTGTTGTAATTCAAGTTGTACGGGTATTATGCTATTTTTAGTTATTGCTTGCATGTTATTTTGAATTTGTAGATAGTAGGTATTCATATAAAGAAGAGCATATTTCTGTCTATGTAAATTGGTTTTTGATCATAACTATCGTCTATAATTTAAGACCTAGTAGGCTTTGAATTTATCTTAATGTAAAAATTTGGAAAAATTAAACGAAAAATACAATTAATAATAAAGTTAGATGTTTATAGTTCCATTAAATCAGATTGAGTGTTCTTTGGAAATCTTTGATCAAAATCATCTTTTTGTGTAGCAGACATACAATGCTAGAAAGTGCCGTCTTCCGTACAAATTGACCGTGACAATTTGCTAAAAAATGCTAGCGGGACCTTTCTGGATAATCTACCAATCGATATCAACGAATTGTGTTAAAGGAAGCAATGATTTCGTAAAAAAAAAAAAAGACCTACTCATCTTGAAAGAAGACTTCAGGTTTAGTTGTTTTTCATTGTTGCTTATTTTGTAAGATATTTTGGTTATGTTTTTATGGTAGTTTTTTATTACGAAATTTGTATATTTTTGGTCTTTTATACCGATATATAATGCTATGTACATTGTAGTATATATATAAACAATTTAAGAGGTATAAAATTTTTTGGTCAATTTAATGTTGTCTTAAAACAAAGTTAATCTGTTTCATATAAACGGAGCATCTTTGACTTACGATGATTGCCGCGATATCCATTTGCAAGCAACGATAAATCCAAGTAATCGCATAAAATTAATCTGATTTTTTTGCAGCTAAACGCTCCAGCACAATAATTGACTAGGGATACTGTGGATTTACTTATCACGCATTTTGAATCGATAAAAATGTATTGAGCGTGTATTATACTATAAATCAAATAGTCTTTTATGTACTCCACTTCGATGCCGCGGTGGGCCAAGTGTATTTACTATCATGTACTTAAGCATTTCTTGTAAATGATGGTGTTTATACCGAAGCTCACACTTAACAAATTTGAAAAATAAAGTGTTTCACTTCTGGATCAAAAATACATTCATTATGCTATGTATATAATTAGGGTACTTTGCTTACAAAGGGTACCAATAAGAAGGCATGTAAACGGCGATCACATCTGTATGCGAACGAAGTATTTATAATTAAAAGTTCTGATAGGCTGCTCTTAAACTACACTCACCACTTCTACAGCGTTATAATCGGTATATTTTCGGGCTATATGCCGGGCTATATTCTGATTGTAAACCGAACGAGTGTTCTCGAATGTTTTTGAAAAATCTGGGGTCAAGTTATTACTTACCAAGTTTTGACGAACGCTGCGAAAATCGTTTCTGTAGTTGTTATATTTTTTTATTTATCTGAGAACAGCATTAACCTTTGTTTTTTACTTCGACATAAAATTAAACCTACAATAAATTTTTTACTCTTAATGTTATTTATTATATATGACCATTGTATTTCCATATCTACTAATAATGTCTTATAACATCAGATACTAAACAATATTTATACAAATCCTTCGCATAGTTTAGTAATTAAAACTAACATCTACAAACAATAACTATTATTAACAACTCAATATTATATACCTCTAACTTTATTTAAACTACCTCATTAGATATCTACATTCTTGACTAAAATTATACTATTATGTCTCTTACTTCGGTCTAACTATACTCTGCGTCCTTTTCTTATCAAGATGTAGTATGGTCTCTACCGAGACATGTTAGCTCTCTTTTTCCCGACAATTCCGTTTGGATATCGATGGTAAAATTATCCATTCAGTAAGTCTCCAGCATTTTTTTACAATGTAAGTGTTTGTACGGACGACGACGTTCTTGCATTGTATCTTGCTACCCAAAGATTGACTTTTGAAGACAAAGTTTCCAAAAACACACTTCATTTGATTATGCACATAACCATTGCCAACTCTTCAATATTTAATTGTTATTTTTCGTTTAATTTTTCAAATTTTTTCACTTACAGATAATTCATAGGCGTTACTAGCTTCACTAATAAACGTATATATATCAAACCAATTACATGACAGAAAGTAGCTCTTTCTTTATATTGACACTACCTACTATCTACAAATTTAAATAACAGCACATCTAAAAAATAAGCTATTTACCGTAACAAACTTGATACAAACCACTTTTTGTTTAATTATCAGTGTAAAGCTATTATATACTATTCCTTTGTAATTGTTTTTCTTATTCTTATCGAAATCAATATCGCCAGAAATGACCTTATGTATTGTCTTAGGTTTTTTCCTTAATAATTGTTGTAGGTATTTTTTTATACTTGGATCTATATATGAGCTGGAATCCTTGCCATGATGATTATTATCTTTAGAGTATAATTATCATTTACGCAATCGATTTGAAGTTTCGTCTTCAACTTACTTATGATGCTTTAACTATATCTAGTACTGTGTTGTATATGCTATCAATACTGAATAGGTTTATTTGGTCAGTTCCAGTTTATTTTTGCGGGATCCATGCTCAATTTATATAAAATAGGTCGTTAGATGTTGTTCTGTATTCTTCAAAAGGTTTAAAGCTTTTAATTTTGTATGTGTTTAATCGCTCGGAGCATTTTTTAATTTATAGGGACATTTGAAATTTTAACTGACTATGCTTCGTACTTTCTGTCACTATTATTGAACAACAGTGTAAAAATTTTTATGAGTAGTCTTAGCCCGGGATTTAGCCGGGCAACTCTAATTAATTTGTTTCTTGATTGTCTTAAAATGTTTAAAATAATTATGACGTTCGTATCGTTGCTATTCTGGGCGAAGTTTCAGTTTATATTTAGTTTGGAACGTAATCGCAAAATAACTTGATCTTGTTATCGTTTTCTTTTATGTTTACAACATCCCCTTTCGACTTTTTGTGGCCAATATTGCTTGATGTACTTAGTTTTTAAAATGAATAATGTTGCCACTAGCGATTTTGTAAACATGTTTAATGATAACTTAAAGTCTAACGACGACATCATCCGTTTATTGTATACTGCTACGTTTTGTAATATAAATTTGTTTTTTCACTACTAGCGTCTGATGACATGATTATTAACCTTTTTTCCACTTGTAAAGTAGGCTTTCTCGGCATTTGTTCAAAGTGGTTAATAATTTTTTATTATTAACTAGTAGTCAATATTGAGAACTGTCACGCTGTCACTTTTAGAAAACACAACCTGAAATTTCGCTCAATGAACGTTTAGACAAGTTCTCTAAAACGAATAATTGCCACCATTCGCAATTTCCAGAGAAATTACATACCTAAAATTATCACATTTGAAAAAATTCGAACGAAATTACTCTTTGAAAAATCTCAATGACAGAACAAAATACGGCCTGTTTGACTTGTACTTCCACGTACTTGATTGACATGTTAAATTAAGAAACAAACAATTCTGTCCAACCGTTAACTCTCTATCAATATAATATGTTAATTTAGAGGATTTCAAGTGCTAGTAGTGAAAAAAATAGTATATATACCACGGTAGAGAAGTCCATTATTGCCTTCGCACCTTACACCCCTCGGCGCAAGCGCCTCGAGATGTAATCTTGGTGCTCAGGCAATAATAGTGGACTTCTCTACCTTGATATATAATGTACTATTACATTTAAGGGTTGATACTAATAAAGACAAGTTAAAATCGTTTAAAGATCGGTTGATTTTTTATAAAAAAGTATCCCTTTTGAGTGAGGTTCATAAATATGGTTTAAAGCATAGCGGTCGACTACGTGACCACGACCCTGGAAAAAACTCGAGGTCAAAGTCCAAGACCACGACCTTGGAAAAACTCGAGGTCAAAGTCCAAGACCATGACCTTGGGGAGGTCAAAGTCCAAGACCATGATCTTGGGAAAAACCCAATGCTACGACAAGTTCATAGTCCAAGGCCATGACTTGAGGAAACCCATTGCAATGGCCTCGGGAAATACCCAAATAAGAAATGCACGCTCTAATTTCAGTTAGTATTTAACTACCGACTCATTAACATCACCTAACGTATTGTTACAAGTTTTATTAGCCTCGCATAATCTACTGCAGTTTACGTAATTATACAGTGCTAATCTGTGCATCTCTCTTTCTTATATGTTAGGGTGTGTGTGTGTGTGGATAAACTTGGAAAAAACAAGGATTTTCAAACAAAAACTAAGAAAAAGTAAGTACACAAATATTTTCTTGTTTTGCTTGCTTCTCGCTTTGCTTTTTCCTCTTCTTCTTCTTTGTAAAATTTGAAATGTATGGATTACCATTTTCTAAGAGTATGTACTTAGATTAGGTTTGTAATACAGCATCTCTTATTTTTCTCTACACCTCTCTCTTTTAAATTCGCTAGGAAAATCCCAGAGCACAGTTTTAGTCCAAACTCAAATCCCAGAATCCAAATCACACAATCTCAACTCAGCATCCAAGACCACGACCTTGATCCAGAATCCATAATCACAACCCTGCCCCAGGATCCAAGACCATGATCCTGTACCAAAGTCACGATCTTGCGAAAAACCCCAAGACCACGACCTTGGGAAAACCCAAAGCCACGACATTGGGAAAAACCCAAAACCACGACCTTGGGAAAACCCAAAGCCATGACCTTGGGAAAATCCAAGGCCACGACCTTGGGGGAAACCCAAGGTCACGACCTTGGGGGAAACCCAAAGAAACGGCCTTGGGAAAATCCCATGACCTTGGGAAAAACCCACGACCTTGGGAAAAACCCATGACCTTGGGAAAAACCCAAGGTCAGCTGACGTCACAAAATCCAAGATGGCGGAAGGTGCCCCCCTTCTACTACCGCATTACTTATACATTTAAAGTCAGTGTTATGTAAGAAATAGGTATGGGTTAGGATTCTATCGTCTGCTTCTTCATGACCAGATTCCAACGTACGTTCTTCTGCAAGTACACCATAGGGAAACATCTTGGCTGGCCATCTTTAACTGCAGATAAATGGGAACGGATGCAGTGACAGAATCTTTTTTCCGGGTTACCCAATCAACAAAGTAAAGCAACAATTCCTTGTTTTTACCCGAGGCCCAATATGCGTCAGTATCCACAGGAAGAGTGCTAACATTTGGTGCTCCATATTCGACAGGTTGTTTTCGTGACGGCTTGGCACTTTCAAATCATTTTTGAAATCCTATTTGAAATATGGACGTCACTTAGACTAGGCACATATTTGGAAATGTAGAATGTCGGAAGCATTTCATATAACAATTGGGGAAACCGTTTTTTTAGACTAATTAAACCTCGCTGAATCCGAAAATGCATGTTTCCACGTCGTGATTCAAACCGGAAGTCTGGAATCCAAGATGGCGTCCAGATTACCTTTGAGTGTATCTACCTTGTCTCTTTAGATAAAATCGTAATTTAAACGTCGATTTTAGGGCTTTCAATGACAAGGAATTCAATATAATGCTTTAAAAAGAGACACCTTATGGTTTAAGGCCTTAATTCCATTTTTTGCCGAAAATATGGCAGTAAAAAATTTATTTATATGGGTCATCATTGGAGTAATAAAATTCTATGGAAATCCTAACGCGGTATTTTCATTACGAAATAAGCTTACATAATAAACAAAAACGCTTTTTTTTCACTTAATACATTTACTAACTTTCCAAAATTTAAACTTAGTCCTGCTCCTCAGTCAACTCATAGCTCAAGATGCGAGAGTTCAGACATCGGCCTTTGCAGTAGCACAATTTTGTACAAGACAAAACGGATCTTTTGAATCCGCACATTTTGTTTGCGCATTCCGTTTTATAATTACAAGTTATGGTGTCAATGCACACTTTTGGAACAGCACCAAGGGTCATCAAAACGGATATACGGATATGTTGTGCAACTTCCATCCGCAACTTTCGAGAACAGGAAGAGCCGGATGGGCTTCTATTAGGATTCGTGGACCTACACTCTTCTTCATCATAAAATCCCCCTACTTTGGTGTTGTCGAAACTGTTGATCAGACGCTCTTCCGATAAAAACGGCGTTCTTTTCTAGAGCTAAAAATCTCTTCCAGTTTTTGGGAAGAGGAACATCGGCGTTGGTTATGTCCTGTCTCATCGGAGTTGGTTTCCTTGTCCGCCTTTTTCTGGTGCCACTCTTGATAGACGTGGTTCGGTAATGGTCAAAAACAGTATCCACTCTTTCATGCCATGACCCTAGCAGTTTGAATGCTAAACCAGACCAAAATCTTAGCCGAATCTCCAAAGGTGCTGGCTAGTAGTAAGCTTTCCCATCACCACGACTAATGCTTGGTCCTCAACAATCAGCTGGGAAGATCTTCATTGGGTATCTATACTGCTTGCATTTTCGACTTTGTTCGAGATTTTTAGTAACGATGCCTTCTCAGATGATCGAAGGGCTCCATCCATTTCAGCAAGTGATAAAGGAACAGGGAACAGTTTGTGCTTCAATATTGACGTAATGTCTACTGACCAACCTGCCTTGTATGTCATTACACTCGTCATTACAAGACGTCGAAGTACATTTCTATCTGCCTCAGTCATTTTCTTCCCGTCTTTTGATAAGACCAGCAGTATGCAAAATTGGCACTTTTCTCTGATTTCTCCTTGATGAAGTTCGACAAGTAGCGTAAGTTGGTTTCCTCTCTCAGTCTTCCACACTCCTACTGTCTTGAAAAGCACGCTGAAACTCGCTGGAATCAACATCATTTTCTTCAAGGAAGGACACAAACTGAGGTGACAAAATGTGCATCAGATACTTGAAAGGCTATCTCAGGGGTTATCTTGTCTGCTCTCATGGCCTTGACGTAAGATTTTCCTTCGAAAACTTAGCCGATAGAATAGAATAATTGCGGAACTATTTTCAGAATCATGTAAGTCTTGTCGGCGTTTTGAACATTCTAACAGCCTTTGCTTTCCTATATTCCTTAGCTCTGACAACTTCTCCTCATTTCCTCGTCTTTTCTGGCATAAAATGCACAAAATATATTTGAACGTAGTAGTATACTCGTTTGTAGTAAGGAACCCGTTGTAAAAGAGCCTGCGGGGAATAATACATCGCATTTAAAAACAAAAATCGTTTATGAAGAGACGAGAGGTGACCCCTCTTAGGCCTTAGCATAACAATAGCTACAACAGAAGCCAAGAATTCAGGTTCTCTCACCTCAGTTCAATGGTAGCACTCAGATTTATTTACCAGTTGACACGCATTGTTCACACTATATGCATATTTAAAAAAACCGTAAACCACACCCACCGCGATGAGCGACTTAACATGCACCATCATCAGGTGTCTTTTTAAAGCATTGAATTGACTTTCTTACCTTTGAACACCGCCGTTTATATTACGATTCTAGCTCAAAAGACACGGTAGATACGCTCAAACATTCTCCGGGCGCCATCTTGGATTCTGGACTTCCGGTCCAAATTTCGACGTGGAAACAGGCATTTTCGGATTCAGCAAGGTTTAATGAGCCTAAATAAGTTGTTTCTCCTATTGTTATATGAAATGCTCCTGACATTCTTATTTTAGAACTTATTGAATATCTGTCCTAGCCGTATCTTTTTCAATATCTCTTTAACTTTGATCATTCAAAAGGTATTTCCGTATACAGTTCTTGTGGCAGTTGACATCTCCAGCAAAAACACTATTTAGATCTTCCAATGTAGCTAGTAGCCTTTGAAAAACTCCAAGGTAAAACCGTGAGGCTTTGAGTAATTGCTCTGCTCCTAACTTCTCACAAATCCGGTAAACTTTCGGGTCTCCTTTTACTTCTAGTTGGTTACACTATACATGCTTTTAATTGTTCATTTGGCCCAGGTTTATTCTTCTGCCTTTGAGGTTGGATACTACAACTTTTCTCTTGTTTTTCTTCAGTTCGTCTTCCTTGTAGCAGGCTATGCGATATTTTATGCTTTTTTCATCATCAGTGCTTCTCAGCAGTCTCTTATAAGTTCAGAAGCATTTTTAGTGTTTTTGCCATGATCACTTGAACATAATTGCAAAGAGCGTTTTATTTTTTGACATAGAAATCATAGAATGCACAAATTAATGTTTTTTTTCATCGTTTCACGTCTTTTTCGAACATTAACAAACTCCACTCCAAGTGGATTTTTTAAAAAACTCAATGTATCTTAAAAACTGGGATTTACCAAATAATTTGTAATTACAAATCTTGTTAGCCTTCAAAAAATCAGTAAAATTTTCATTAAAAAATTTAAATTGGGCCATATTGTGTGGGGATCTATGTATAATTAAACTTTTTTGCATATATTTGAATAATTCATTGACATTCACTCAAACAATGATGGGATTAGTCATAGATAGGACTAAACGTCATGGAAACGCATCATAGTAAAAATCGTGAAAAAAAGTAATACTTTCCATACGATTTTTTGAAAAAAAAAATCTCGGTAATTTGATAACTACAAAAAATAAACTATTTCAGTGCCTATGCCTTTTTAATTTTTTTTCTCAAATTCCAAAAATTGTATCAGAGCATCTTTGAAATTTGAACAAAATTCAAACGAACAAACTTAAGTGTATTTTTTTCAGATGTGGCGCTAGAATTAAGTAATTGTTTGAGATGTTTTCGACACATTTTTAATTCAATGTTGTACAAAAAGACCCAAGTTCGAAGTATAAACCGAAATTACATCAGTTTCTATCCTCTGTTGAAAACGAATTTTAAAAACCTATAAAATAAACAAATAAAACCAGTTCTGCAATTTATAGCAAAAATGCAGATTTAGCTAATAAAAACCGGATTCGAATAGTAGTAGAATTCGAATTTTGCATAAAGATTCGTGTTATTTTTGTATGATCAAGCGTCATTGGGTAATTGTACATCGATCATTAAATTAACCTTACGTACGTTTGCACAAAACGAGTATGAAGCAAGGTAGAAAAGACTGGACTTTGATCGTATGCCCTACTTATTTCCATTTTTTAGACGTACGTATTTCGCGTTAACAGTAATTGTATGTGTGTCAAACAGGTAGATAATAACACAAAATTGCGTTCGTTTCGAAAAACAATCAAAGGTTATTTACTGGCAAGAACACAGTGTTTTTACGTTATTATTTTTTTGTAGCAATACTGACCATAAATTACGTTTTATGCTCGTCAATAAACAACAAAAAACTAAATATCTATATAAATAGGTACTATGCAGAATGTAGATGTAGTAGGTAATTAAAACGCTATACAAATTAAAAAATCATGAATATTTTGGAAACAATTGTGTGGAAAATAGTAGTGTGAAATTTAGAGAATAGAGTAATCCAACTCATGAGTTGCCATTATTCGGTAATTGACATTACATGTAGGTAAGTGGGATGCAACTGCGACAAATATCTAAACATAGGGAGTGTAAAAGTCACTGCAGCGTCTTATTTTTTTAAGATAATACCCCATTTGACGACAATTACGGTTTCCAGCAAGAAGCTTTATTCCACATTCCAAGTTTTACGATCTTTTTATGAGAATTTCTTAAAATACTGTAGCGACCGTTCCAAATTAAGACACGTTTTTTTTTGCAGAAATACTTTTCTTGGTCGAAAAAGCTTGACTTTCAAAATGTCATGCGAGAGGTCAAATAAAATTCGTATCTGCACGCAAACTAAATTTCTATATTTTTTTGAGTGCAGGTGAACGTTTGTTCGTGCATGATCTCACTGTCGAGACCTAAACCCTCGGATGGACGAAATAATGCAGGAATTAGTTGTTTTTTTCTGAAAAGTAAAAGTAAAACAAGCCCAATGATACCCCACTTGATCCCATACATTCTATAATAACAAAGATCGCGATATCTAGTTATAGCTGTGATTTTTAAAAAAAAAACAACGAAACGATTCGGCAATTTCTACCCCATTAAATTCTTGTATATCTCTGCTCGTTGCATTCGGAAAGAGTCACACCTACGCCCCACCTCCACCAAAAAAATAGAAAATTGAGACTATAACTCGCGCTAATATGAAGTGCCGCGAGTATGTGTTTTTAATACCACTCGTTCCCAAATATTTGGTGGTACTACTGTTTAAACAGTAAAACAGTAAACAGTAAAAAGTGCCAAAGCCGTCGCAAACGTGTGATTGGCTAAAGCCATTTTTCATACTCATCAATTGGAAGACGACGAAAAATTACTATTTTGTGATGTCAGTTCCGTTTATTGATTAGTCGCCAATTTTATATTTCCAATGCTAAGTGAAATGAACCAGGGCAAAACTTTCAAGGACGCCGAAGTGTACGAAGATAATGGAACCTTTTGCTTGATCCGAAAATTGCCAGAAATAATTGGCATTATAGCGTTTCGTAATTTAGGAATTTTAATCCGGCCAATTAAGTAAGCACAATTAATTACAGGTAGCCTAGTGTGCGTGCTGTAATTTGAAGCGCGCTTAATTATCATGTAGTTTGAGCCGAATCCCAGATTTTTTATGAAATCGGGGAGTCGTGATTATTGGAAAATCAAGGTTTTCCTTTCCGTGTGTGGCACAGAATGCCGCTCTCCTTGGACGATGACGTGGCCCAAGTTCAAGAATATAATACAGGCGGAGCAGGGAAGGAGGACCAGCAGGCTAGTCAACAAGTAACACCTCTGATGCTACAGAGCCCAAACAGATTTTGTCTGCCGTTCCCGCTTTGGGAAATTGTTCGTTTTCAGGGCAGAATTTCAAATGTGTATCTCCAAAACGGCGCGGCGTGCCAGAAGATGGTACTTACAAATTATGTTGATGATACCAATGTGTTCAGATTGTCTCGTAGATGACGCCTTCTCATTGTGGGCACAGCATCCAGAGATGCATTAGTGTCGAAAAGTATGTTTTTCGATAGATCTAAAATTTGCTAGGTAAGTGTCTGTTGGGTGGTATTTTTGACCGCATATATTATTGCGCACATCATTATTTATTTGGCACCCAACGTGGGGCCACAGCAAGATAAAAACCAAAATTAAATTACACACTCAATCGGGGATTAATCTCGAACTCCAAACGATAGGTCTAAAATTTGTATAGTCACAGTTGCTTTAATGTGTACCTGTGATACAATCGAGAAAAAAGAGAATCATTTCCTTGAAGAATACAAGGTTATGAACTAATGGGCAAAGCCACTTACGCAGGGTATTATACAAAATTAGCAAAAGAGGTCCTTCGAAAACTAGGTTCGAAGTTCAGCGCAAAATAAATTGTTGATTCATACAAACCTTTAGTATGCGTTGTTAGCGAGTTCGATAATTGAATGTTGAACCTTTAGTATTTGATAAGTGTCATTAGTAAATATTGTTGAAACAAATAAAGAATAAATTTGTTTAACTTAAAAATGTACCTACACAACAATGCACAGGTTTTTTCGTACACTTTACTCAAATTACGTACTACATAAGTAAAATTATACACGTAAAAAATGGTGTTATAGAGGCGATCAAAGTAAGCCAAAGGATCAAAATTTTGGGTACTATACTCCCAAAGTCCAAAATTTCTTGTGAATTTTTTTTCAGCAACAATAAAAGTGGTAAGAACTAACGACTTTACCTTAGGTTTTTAGGTATACCCTATTGCTTATTTAATATTTGAGAGTCTTTGTCTAGGTCGAGGTCTAGGTACAGTCGTGGTCAGAAGTAATGTCCTCCCTCAGATACCTCAACAGTAGCCTGTAGTCAGTTCCTCGATGATTTAGTTCAATTTCATTTCAATATTAGGGACTTTTCTCATTTTAAAAAGAAGCTTAAAACTCGCGGGAGATCTGGCATATTAATTATGTGCTACACTTGCGATAATCGAGGGACATTGCTTCTGACCAAAATCGAACTGAAGATATTTTCATTTAACATGATTTACACGAATTTTACAAGTAGTTACTTTCGCAGAAGAAATGATCAGGTGTTTTTTGGTTAACGAATAGAAAGAAACACAAATTTTGGAACATTGGGAATTCGAAAATATTTTTTTGTCCATTCTATCTCCCAATTAAATACTAACTGGCCAGTTACCTTAACTAGGGCATGGTCATATCACATTGTGAAAAGTGCAAGTTGTACAAACAATTATTTTCACCTGATTCATTGTCCGTGATGAACGAGCAATTCATTGAGCTAGTTGAACTTTTGATGACATTTGCAACGATTGATGTGATAACGATCTCGATCGTGATCCGGAAACAAATTGCTATAAGTGCTAATTGTTTTTTCCAGGATCATCAAAAGTAGTGTTAAACAAAATTATTTTGGGGAAATCATTTTGTTGTTTTTTGTTAATAACGGATCAAGATAAATATAAAGATAGATTGTCAAAATTCATTCTTGTTCGTGAAATGAACGCCCTGTGGGCCAATTTACTTCAATGTTCACCTGGGTTCTTCTGTCTAATAATTTATAAAGGTCTGCTTGCAGTCACGTGCGGCGTTATTAGAACGTGACCCAGCCCTTTAGCGGAATAAAATTTAGAAATTTATGGAGAACGTCAAGAGCACGCAATTTCCGTTTTTATAGATTCATGTTTATAAGCTCTAAGCAAATATAGAAATCCGATTTTTTTATGTGTACATTGGAACGTTTATTGAAATTATATTCGTTTTAGATTTAGTGCACCCTCTAAACGAAAGAAGGATAAAATGATAAACGACTTACTCCCATTCAAATTACATTCGTGTCGTAATGCGGAAATGGTATAATTAAAAAAGCGGAGTTAATTGATTTGGGTAGGCACATGCAACGAACAGCGGTCACCTTTTAAAAGAAAAGCTAATATTACAACATTTTTCACGGCCATATTCACAAGGAAGACAATGTACTATTACAAGGTGTATCTACATATAATAACCCTTTTCCGCTTGTCGTGTCGGATAACAATTAGTGTCCCTCTAACGTGCTTTTCTTCTAATTACGTGCGTGTATATGTGATTAAGATAGTCAAAATTCGCAATTCTCGTGTTTGAGCGAGCCATTTCACGGTAGGTACGGTACCTTAAAATCCAATAAATGTCGGCATTTATTTCCTGTAATCATTCGCAAGCCAACTACTTGCGAATAAAGTCGCTATTAAATTTTAACGGCGCCCTACCAACAGGCATTAGATGATATCATGTCACGTGATGAAGCGGTTAATTGCATTGCAATACAGTAGAATTGCTCCATTTATTCCATAGGAAAATGCACCAATTACGTTCAGTGTTAAGGTAATGTATAGCCGTGAATTTTGGCAAAAATGACGTTACTGTTCCATTGGCTTTAATGTTATTGGAATTTTTTTTTGAGATTTAATGGAATCGTTAGTCCAGTGGCAATTTTCGATTAATTTTTGTATGTTTCTGTAAGTTTGTTTCCAATATTTTATTGTAAAACTTATTGAAAACTGTCCGGTGGAATTTCACACTTTCCGCACGTATTTTTGAATCGTTAGTTACACGCAATTTTTGATTAAACGGTGTTGGTTTCTGTAAGTTTTCACAAAACCATCGTTTGTTCCCTTCATTCGTCGTTTAAAAAATTTTTGAATTTCCCATACTTCCACTCGTCATTGATTCCTTCATTTTCGATTATACCTAAACGGTGTTAGTTTTTGTAAGTTTTCGTGAAAGTGTTGTTTTTATTTAGCTAATTCCGTTACTTCAAAAATACTTGCCTATATTTAGGCACCAATTTCGCAGGAAAAAGTCTAAACGCCTGATAAAAATGAATTTTGTCCATTTTTATGTCAATGTACCCAGTTTGGTTGGAAAAATGTCAAACTGCTATGCTGCTAACATCTAACAAGTGAAAATTACATGCAAATTTTTCATGTATATACTTGTAATTCACACAAGAGAGTTCAAACAGTATTGAAGTGTACATTTTTAGCGCATTTTCCAACGAAGTTGGGTGCGCTATTGCAGCCACTTTCTCTGTCCGTCCGTCTGTCTGGGGCCTTAACTACTCCTACAGTTTTCAAGATATTTATAGTAGATAGGCTATGAGAGTTCTGGCCCACTTTTGGTCAAAATCCCATGTTATTTCCCATAAGAAATTCTAAGGTCCATTTCGGTCATTTTTGTATCACTTCTGTCATGTGCGCATGCGCGTCCCGGGCTCGCCGGCAGGGATGTCGTTGGTCGCAGGGGCCGGAGTGTGGTATTTCGGAGAGTCGTTGGTCCGGGCAGCCGGGGTGTGGGAGTTGTGTGGGAACTTTTACCGCCTCAGCTTAATCGACTTATTTCGACAGCCGTGGTGTTGGTATAGGCTCTCGGGGTGAGGGACTGTTTTTCCGTCCAATTAGTTTCGCTCCTTTTTTTTCGGCAGCCCGGGTCAAGGTTATTTTGGGAGGCATCAGTTCGGATCGAGGTTCGAACCTACTTCCCTGCGCACTTACTGCTGTATCAGAGGTCGGATAACCAACTGCGCTACCAGAACTATTACTTATCGACTGATATAGATGAGCCGTGTCTTTCCGTTTGCCTCATATTTTTGACAGTTATGCTTCTCATAAGCGTTGCGGTAAATTTGTAGGCGCGGGGATTCGAACCATCGATCTTTACATTAGAATCATCCATCTGAACCACTCGGCTACCGCGCCTTAATCATATCTACGTTAAAACAATCATAGGTAGGTAATTACTTGTGCTATTTATAGAATAAAAGGAAGCATTGTAGAAAAAATCGTTCCCCGATTCTCTAATTATTAAAACGAGAATTAGTCGACGTGTTGTTTAGATTTCCTATAATTATATGACATTGCATCATCCAGCTGTAATACTAGGTAACTTGTACTATCCAAGTCGTACGTGTATGGATGTTCTTCATATTCATTTTGCGATTATGGATAAAAATAAATGTTATATGGAATAGACTTCCTGGGATGGAATGTGTAAAAATGATCGGTCAGCTATTATACAATCGTCCTCTCCCTTACTACTTCATTGTTGAAAGCATTGTAAATTTAATTACGAAGAATAATTTCAAATTCCAATACATAAATAGAACAAATGCAATTCTCGTATCATAGTACGCATTCAAAAATTATACTGGGGCGTATTAGAATTCTTTTTGGGGAGCTTCATGGTAATACAAGCGGTATTTGGCAGCTACGGGAATGAAAAAAAAACGACTGAAGAAAAACTGCGCTACATTGGTAATCTTTCCCGCGATTTTACGTATAGTAACACTTTTGTCAAATTCTTTTTACCACCGCGCACATCAAAAGTTCGTCGGGGAACATTCCAATATAGGAAATGCACCGCGATTTTTTCGTGTCCATGTTTCTGAAGATACCTTCTGCATTAGCGCGCACGCAAGGTTCTTTTTTACTGTGAGTTCGAAATTTCGGGCGGCTATGAGGTATCCAAATACGAGTAAATGCATATCCTTTTTGCGGCAAAGCAATTTATTACATCCCCCAATCTCATAATGAAGCCGCCATGCCTACTTGAACGATTCAGTATTGCATTATTATGTTCACACACTAAAAAGTGTAATTGGTCCATATTTAAAATACGCGTTGCACTCATGGCAAATGCTTACCCCACCCCAACGAGCACCCTGTCGTGTTGGACTGGAGAATGGAGATGAAAGTAAATTAATTTCAAGTTCAAAATATAAACCTATAAACAAATGCAATTCTCGGTAATAAGTATCTCTGCTCGTCCCCGTCGTCCTTTACTGCTCTTGCACAGTACGCATTCAGCACAAACTATACTCGCGCGCACTTATCAGCTTTTGTATTACAATTCATTAGGTATGTAGATAATTATGCAAACCGGCCGTAATTTTTAGCGCATTTTTGAAAAAAATACGCTATTATATTCGTCATTGCTGGCAGGCCGGCTGTCCGCGTTAGATCTCCACAACTACAATAGCTAGAGACTTCAAATTTTCACTAAAAGCTTTCTGCTATAGTGTAGATGTGCAGGCACTAGTCTATTTTGAGTTAGATTACTTGTGAGATCCATAATTGAAGAAAATAATTTCGATATGGGTTTCGGAGGTGCTATAATTTTACCGTTAGATAGCGCTACCAGTATAAAAACTTATTATTTACTTTGTGATTTGTTTTACAAAATGAAGACGTACCGTCAATTGAAATTAAATAAAATTAAGTATTTAACGCAGCTCGTGAGATCGATAATTTTAAACTTCGCTAATAAAATACTGACCTGCCACCTGCATTACCAAAAATGCGCTTTAATCATGCATATGCTGATTTACAACTTGTTTTACACTACATTTCTCGTGTAAATTTTCCGTATAGCAAAAGTAAATTTCTTTTACCGCCGCGCACATCAAAAGGTCATTTAATTCGTCGGCGAACATTCCAATATGGGAAATGCACCCCGATTTTCTCATGTGTCTATTTTTGTGAAGGTACCGATTGTGGCTAGAAAAAAAACTGCATTCGAGTGAAAAGTTCATTTTTATTGCGTGTTCGAAGTTTCGAGCGGCTACGAAGTCCACTGGCGAAACGGCGTACCAAATACGATTAAATTATCGGAGAAGTGCATATCTCCCAATCTCATAATGAAATCTATATTATCTACTAAATTTTCTGCGCCGTCATGCAAATGCATGAATGACTCTTTGCATTATTATAAAGACGTCTTGCAAGCGTAGGTATTTGTCCCATTGAAAATGATTACCCCAACACGAATTAAAGCGCCTGTCGTGTTCGTGTTGGAGAATTCACTAATGAGCATTCCTATGGGTTTTACCAATGTTTCCAATAATTAAAAATTTTGAAGGCTCCCCAAAAGGACGGAACGTTGAGTATTCAAAGGACAGCTTCCTGACCCCGAGTGGGATGAATTCTCACTCCACCTTTGTCTTTATTTTTGGATATAGCCATTTTTCCTTGTTTGTGGTTCGTTGTTCTTTGTGGTGTGAAGCACCTATTCAATTCCAAAATAGCCGAATTTTCATATTTCTTTCAAAATTTGTAGTGATGTGGGGTAAGAACTCCCTACGTGTGATGATACTGTTTGGTCAAGTTTTTCAAATATGGATTCTAAATGTTACAATTATTTTTGAGAATTTACAAAAAAGTGAGCATTCACCCGATGCGAGGAGTATTGAAAATTACCTGGGGCCAGGAAGCAGGGCCCACTGGTAAAGGAATGGTAATAATTGAATTACTAGCATGAAACCAACTTTTTCAATGGACAAGAGAGTCCATATATGGGGCTGCGAAGCAGTCGTTCAGGGGGGAGCTTAGTGAAGACCTAGCTTAAACAGCTCAGTGGTCCTTTTGCGGTACACGCATTTGGTAAATACACCGCCGGCGCTTGTTTCAATCTAATCGCTGTCCAATAGCTTTGTGAATTAGTTTCAATTACCACAGATTTTCGGAATCACCTATATATAGGGGTACAAAGCAGAGGCGGAAGCCATTTGGTGATATATCTTCGAGAAGAGCAGACCTCTAACAATGTCTAAAGCGTGTAACTGGGGAAGGTCCTGCAATTGTAGTGACTGTCGACCCACGCTAAAAGAAAAATGTGAAATTTGCTATGAAAGAAACGGATGTCTGGTTGGGAGTACATTAAGGAAAGACAGAAAGGGGATACAATACGACGACTTTAAAACGTGTCGTCAACAATGTTATCATGAAAATTATGGTGAGAGAAAAGAACAGACCTTTAATATGATGTTGCACATGCTCGAGGATTCGATTAAGAAAACTCCTAAAACGACTGAACATGTCTACATTACGAAGCGAAAGGAAATTAAAGAGGTGTTGTGCAGATTATTTAGAGAAGAACTGTGTGAGAGCGATAGCGATCGAAGCAGAATGCCGCAAATCCTCGATAAACTTAAAGTGAAGATATTTTGGGGAAATACGATCGGGGAAAAATTTGAATATGAAAGTGATGAAATTGAATACAACCATACGGCTCATTGGTTCGAATGCAATATTTTACCTGAGATAATAAAGAAAATGGAGGAATCGATTCATGTTACAGCAATGCAAATTTCGGCTACATGTAAGTTACCTAAAGTTACGTATGAAACGGAGGCGCAAGCTCGCCGTCGAGAATGGTGTAGAAGACATTTGTAGTGAGGAAGATGTGTCTTGTCAGAAGACGTACCGGCCATGGAAAAAACGATGAGCATACCTATTGTAAAAATTCTCCAATTCTGCTTGGGATGGACCCTGATTCGGAAGCATGGTCTTCGAGCTTAATTATTAGACATAAGATAATGAAGTTTGATGTCATGTTTACACTACACAAAATAAATATTAAATCGTTGTCATCACATGCATAATTTATGAGAACCTATTTATGATATCCGGAAATTCAATTATCGAATGTCAACCCTCGGACGCTCTAAGCAACAACCGGAGCAAAATGACACTGGCAACAAAAAGAAACACCCTTTGTTCTACGCAAGCAATATGTCTATCAAACGTTGTTCAAGCTCCAAGCTCTGTTGCGATTTCGGGGACGTCCTCCAGGAAGATCTTTCCTAAAGTTGAACGGTGCTGGATAAGGGTAATCTTTACAGCGTTCTTGCTAAAGGGGTTTAATTGACGTCCTGGGATACGAAATCGAACGCGAATGGATGTGCAAATGCTTTATAAGAAGTGGATGACTCACAACGCCTGTAGACTACGAGAAACTACAATAACTTCTTTTATTATTATTTATTATTATCCCTCTCTTGTTCTGGGCCCTCAACAGGCTTGCGCTCAATTACAGAGTGCATAATGCTTTTTAGTCTCTGCAGAAGGTCTTAAGTTGTTATACTACTCCGGTATTTACCGTACGAACTAGGAAAACTGCAGGAAAACCTATTTCAGAGTAACCGGAAGAATGCTCGAAACTGATGAAATTCCAATCTCTCTCACAGATGAAAAATTCTTACCTCTGCCCAGGTTCGAACACCTGACCTCCGGCTTTATAGTCCAACGCTCTTCCATTGAAGTCGGTTGTTCGATGTATAGATTTTGCCTTTGCCTTACAGACCTCATCTTTTATATTCTGCCCAGATCGGAACAGTAGATCAAGAGCCCTTTTGGTAGATTTATATCTATCTACCTATTATAATGGTCCCAGTATATAGGTTTATGACTTCCAAGAAACATTCTAACTTTCATATTTATGAACCGATTTCAACCACACTTTAAGGGTTGGTGTAACTCTCGATCAAGTTCGTGAATCAGCCAATTCCGCCATATTGGAACAAAATCTACCCACACCTGATCGGTCGAGCCCAAAGGGATTTTTTCTTATCACAGTGGTATTGTGATCTTCATGGGGAATTTTAGCATAGAGAATCGCCCAAAAAAATCGGACCAAATGTTCAAGGTTTCGGTGACGCTCACATGAACCACCTTCTTTAGACTAGACTCATTCCTCTAATGATATGTATTGATTGTCGATTTCGAGGAAAGGTCCAATGTATAAACTGGTAAATAGGTACCTACTACAGATAAACAGATAACAGATAAACAGATGAACAGATGAACAGATAAACAGATAAACAGATGAACAGAACAGATGAACAGATAAACAGATGAACAGATAAACAGATGAACAGATAAACAGATGAACAGATAAACAGATGAACAGATAAACAGATGAACAGATAAACAGATGAACAGATAAACAGATGAACAGATAAACAGATGAACAGATAAACAGATGAAGAGATTTAAAAAAGCTGTTCATTTGAAGGCTGTTTCCGAACACCGTTTTTAATCTGCTTATCTGTTGACTCGTTTACTATGGTTTATTTGTCTTCCCGCTAAATCGATAATCAAAAGCAGCTTGATTGCGGGATTAAGCAATCCTTTATTTAATTTATCTTTCGAACGCAAAACACCCTGCAGTTTATGTGGAAAATATGTAGCATTCGAATCGATGGAAGTGGCTTGGTTAATACTCGACTTCCAGTTGAGCTATATACATATGCCCGGATATCAGTATTCTGAATAAAAACTTGGAAAATATATTTATTTGGAGTAGGTCGAATGGACTTAATTTGAACCCTAAGAAAACGGTGGCCATATGTGTTGGAGTATGAAATATTCGAGAGGTAGGTATATTCATTGCGAATAAACGTAGAGAAATTACTTTAGATGGTCGTCTAATACAGCTAGACAACAGTACTAAGAATCGTCGCTTATACAAAAAATTTAAACTTCGAAATTACGAACTGCCTATGGGAAACTGAAAGCGTTATACGAATTTAGGGATTTGTTGAACGGACCATTAAAATATTCTGACAAATTCTTTGATTCAAAGTCAATTGGACTACACTACAGTCTACTTGTATACTTTCCCTACCTGACTGCAAGAATTAAAAACAGAAATGACGTTCTTCAGAATGCATAGTTTCAGATTTTCATTCTATGTACCAAGGGGACATCACGTTAATAAATATAAGATTCTTGTACGTCGAGAAATTGATCGAGTATTAAATTTTGTCCATAAGTCATTATTGTATAAACTATCATTATACCTTTTCAATTTATTAACTTTTATAACGTCAAAAATGGGACTCGGGAACCATTTGTTATCCATCCCTGCCGTTAGGTACGAGAAGCTTAAGGTCCGCTTTTGAGATATAAATATTATAATTGTATTATTTTCTTAATAAATTATTATTATTATTAGGGACCTAGCACTAAATTAGATAAAAGGCTAAAGCTAAAGATTAATGGAAAGCTCGTCTTAGTGTTTAAAATCTGCTACATTGCCATCGGAAAACCTGGATCCCCAATTTGTAGAGGACCATACAATGAGTCCAGTTGAGGCTTGTTCGATTACTAGAACATGTGGTATCAACTGAAGAAAAATAGATGGATATTAGAAGCCAATCATCGCTGTATAGGTCACGAGAATGTAAACTATCAACACCGAGCAAACTGGCTGATATACAGAAAATGATAAACAGGATATACACCGGTACAATTCGCTCACCAATGAAGGGAAGGCCGAATTTATACGAAAAACCTTCATGCAAATTCGGTATGCACGACTGATGAAGGGTAAGCAGATTTTATACGAAAAACCTCGAGAATTCTGAAAAAATTCCGTTGTTATTCTGTAAGAAGTTCCAGTTGTCATGGTAAAGGCATAGGCAGCGGTTGAGAATGTTCGTCTTATAGATACACCTCTTTCCACGGCCACCCAGGAGGCAATAAATTCACATTAAAATAATGTAATTTTATTGGAGGTGTTTATTGGCCTCGTTATAGGGTTCCCCATTAGAAATTTCTTATATATAGAGTATATAAAAAACAACTAATAGGCCTACCATAATTTTTGAATGTCAAATGATTACAATTTAAAAAGTAAAAAAATACATAAGATGCAGACACAAACAGTAACCGAATTCCGCACTGGCATATAGCTTGATTCTTCCTCCTACCAATTCTCCACCCAGCGACACTCACTCTTGCCGTTAGAGATGGACTCTCCCAACATTACGTGATTCGTTTTTTGTGTGTGCAAAAATATTGCGCCGGTGAACGAGAGCTGGGTTCACTCCGGAAAATGAAACAAAAATCCGTCTGTGGAAACATCATCGCTAAAGGGGTTGTACGAATTCCTGTCTACCGGAGCGCTATGAGACGTTGAAGAATCTTCAGACCGCAATACAAAACATGAAGGCAGCGCAGCGCTAGTCCACACGTACAACATACACACACCCTTCTTACAGTTCTAGTGTCTCTTCCTCGACTTGACCAAACACCGAAGAGGAACATGCGACGGTAGATACAAAAAGATGGATCGCTCGGATCGGTGATTATGATGAAATAGTGTAAAGTTTCCAAAAATACCAATAAACATAATTTTTCATTGTGAAAATAATTGGGAACCTTATTTTACGTAGGTACCAGCTCCCGGTAGAAGAAGAACATTCGCGAGAGTGAAATCGCAAATTATTCCTTAGGGAAATGAAAAACTCCTTGATGTTTATATATCATTTATTAACACAACTCAAGAAGGTATATTATTTATATTTAAATTAAACGTATAATATTCTTGATCAGAGGCAGAAGTGGTTTCTGATGTGTAATTGCAGAGAGTTCAACTATCTCTTTGATTAATCCATATAACTTTCCACAACAGTTGCAGATTTCCATCCGCATGCCCGACTCGATTCGTTTTTTTTGTGCAAAAAAGATTGCGCCGGTGGACGAGAGCTAAGTTCCCTACACGACTCCGGAAACAAAAATCCGCCAATGGAAACATCATCACCAAAGCCGTCTGCGTGAGTTTTCTTTTTAGGACCGGGGTTGTGTGAATTCCTGCCTACCGGAGCGCTGTGAGACGTTGGAGAACCTTCACACCGGAATACAAAACAAGAAGGCAGCGCAACGCTAGTCCACACGTATCTGACGAAACATCGAGGAATAACATGCGGGGTAGATTCAAAAAGATGGATTGATCGGAACGGTGATTATGATGAAAAAAAAAGGAAATAGTGTACAATTTTTAAAAACGTCCCTATTATTCCGTAGAGAAATGAAAACTCCTTGGTGTTTATATATCATTTATTAACATAACTCAAAAAGGTACATTGTTTACATATAAATCAGACGTAATGTTATCACATTTGATCAGAAGCAGAAGTGGTTTCTGATGTATAATTGCAGAGAGTACAACTATCTCCTTGATTAATCCGATTCAAGATAACTTTCCGCAACATCCACGATCCTCACATGCCCATTGGGGCTCATCTGAGTGCTTCTAAACGTCCAGAAAACGCAATATTGGCATATCGAAAATTTATCACGATTACAATACTTTCCTTTATACATACTTTGTATGTAGAGGGAAAGTAACAATGGAGGCCTAACAGGTTTCTTTGTTAAGAATTAATCTATTGTAGGTCTGGTTAAGTAAAAAAAAGTGTGGGTTGGTAAATTAATAGATTGATATAGAAAAACTAATTCAAAAATACATTAGGAGGGATACCAAATCTGCACATTAATCAACATCCATCGGGTTATCGGCAACATCTTGAGGTTTATCAATAGCATAATGGCCCCACGGAAGAGTGTTAAATGAGCCGGGAATTAGATACCTCTTATCGTCTTCGGGACTTAGAGCAATTTTCGACTGTGTTATAGAATACACTTGATGTTTATCTGTCCGAATCAAATTTTGAGATGCTGTTTTGCGCTTAAATGTCTCCAGACATTCCACATAATCATCAAAAGAAATTTTAGTCTCGACTACACTTTTCTTTACTCCCTTTGCCTTTTTTATCAAACCATAATTTTTAATAATCGTAGCAATTTCATCCTCCTCATACTCTTCCGCTTCTAATTTCTGACGCAATTTTATTAAATCATCCTTGGTGGTTAATACTTTGGTCGTGTACAGTTTAGATCGCAATCCTACATAATCAGTCATTACTTTCCCATTATTTTCATCCTTCATCATACCCAAGACTTTCTTATTTACAAGAGGTATGTCATATGGGTTGTTAGGGTTAAAATCGCTGGTATCGTAATATTTAAAACAATCGCTTTTAATAACCATATACGGGTCTTGCTCTCGAATTTCATAAATTAAACTATCGGTATCAGTATAAACGGCAGTACAGTTACCTCCAAATCTATCCATCATGTAGTCGTAGTGAAAGCTGTATATGGTCGTCTTAGCTAAATCAAGAATGGCTTGACCTACGTATATAGGTTTATTTAAATATACTTCAAGCTTATTCATTTCTACCGCCACCAAGTTCTCATTAAATATAACGCAAGATTTAAATTCTGGTTTTGAGATATATGATTCTGCACCATAACGACCCTCCCATTTGGATAATAATTTAACGTCAAGTCGTTTTCTAACATTTTCCATGGTCTTCCCAAAGACTGCGTTGTTCATCAACTTAAACAAGTTCTTCTCAAATTCATTCTTGGCATTTCTTCTTAGGTTCGTATTCAAGTCAATGTAGGACTTTAGCCAAGGGGACTGTTTAAATTTTAGTACTCTATGTACTTTAGTGAGAACTAAGCCGTGAGCTAATGCTTGTTTCAAGGCGCGATAGTGGATGACGTATTTTTCTTTATGATTTAGGGTTGCCATGAGTTTTGAAGTTTCTTTAGCTCTAGATGGTGGTTTCATGGTTTTCGGGTTGATATGTAATGCACAGAATGGTAAATCTTGATGTAAGTCATGCAACTGCTTTGGATACTCCAAATCAACTTCTAGAATGTAGCCTTCATTTGCATCATCCGGGATCATAGTAACATCGATGTTGGCATCTACCCATTGAAACCCCCCATAAGGAAGATATTGACTCATACTCCATCCATATTGGTTATTAATATCATTGTACATCAAATATACATCAGGTTTCGCTGAATCATACTTGGGCATGTATTTATTATTTGCGTGGACTCTTCTCTTAGAGCAGACTTGACTCAAACCTCCTCGAATACCTCGCTCAATAAAAAGAAACATATCTTGGTCGGTAAGGAGTTCCAACTCTTGCCGCGTGTGTTTCAACATGGCATCCCAAGTAAAGCCTGGCAGTGTAAAGTAGTGGGCTGGATCTAAATCATAAGTACTAATACAGCTTGATCTAAATAGTTCAAATACATCCGCAAGGAGGAGAATATCGGTCTTCATATATAACTCAACGTATTGACCTAAATTGTTGCAGTTAAATTTGCTCCACACCTCTTGAGCTCTACGATACATCCTACGGGGACAAGGCTTATCTTCCAATTTATTGTAAAACGCATCTTGAGGAGGGAGGCAAGGCTCATCGAAACGGGTAAATGAGTCTAAATAATCATACGGCATAATACCCTTTTTAGTTAAAAGATTAAATTGATCTTCAGGTAGAGCAAAGAATTGTGACTTGAGATTGGGAAATTCTGTTAGAGCTGATGATAATTTATCTAAGGATGATGCCATAAACCGGAAGCTATCTATAAATCTAAAGTTGATGCGTGACTCGTTGATATGTTTGGTAAAAGAGATATATTTTTCTTTGGTTATAGGAAGCAAGTCGATTTTACCACCCATTCTAGTGGCAATATCCGTTATAAGAAAGTGAGCGTCATATCCACTCAAGTTGTGGAATACTACCGGAATTGTATGAGTGTCCTGATAGTTGACGTTACAAATTTCACATGCAGCTCCGCGGAAGTTGTTCTCTGGAATGAGGTGATTGTGATCTCGAACCTTCTTCTGCCCTGCTGTAAATGGCTGTTCGCAAATGTGGCAGTGAGTTGCTGTTTGGAATTCGATTTCTTGTTGTGGAGTCATTTGCATCTTATAGGGGCAAAGAAACACAGTAGAGACATCTTCCGCGAGTTGATTCATCTCGTCAGCAAACCACCGCATACAATCTTCACCACGGTAACTATTGTAGAATGAAAGAGATTCGTCATATGAGCACTTGAAGTAGTATCCCACAGCTGCCGGAATATGTTGCTGGTATGCGGTCTTTTTCGCGCTAGGTTTCAGGACACTCTCGAGATCTGCATATACTACGAAGGGGGCTTTTATTTTATTTTTAAAATTTTTAAACTTCAACGTCTTTTTTTCTTCCGTAGGCATCTTGATTGCGGTATCATTCTTCTGCATACAATCTCCAGTATGCTTAATTAATTTGTCTTCAGAATGAAAATAGTGTAAACATCTATCACAAACATATTTTTGTCCATTCCTTTTGCCTAACTTTTTAGATACTAGCCGTGAAAGATTTTTGATCCAAACATAATGGAATTTAGTGGGTTGTTCATAGCAGTCTTGCACTAAAAGCAGGTTCACATGTTTATCCATCTTTTCCTTAGTTAGGTATGTAGGCAGGGTACTAAACTGATCCTTTTTCTCTTTCTTCAAAATGTACACATTAATGGAGATATTGTTCTGTTTTTCAAAATTCGAAATTTGTCTCATGGTCATCGGAAACTGGATCCCTTTTAGCTTAAGCACAGACGAGTAGTGAGGGTATTTAGATATTCTTTGAGGATGTTTATCAGCAGGATATAATGCTGAAACCACCGCCCACGCAAAGCACGCATGATCCTCGTTCTTGACGTTAACACAGGCCTTTTTTGTTTGAATTTGCGGAGGTAACTCAACATATGAAGACCCAAGTTGAGGTGTAAATTTGTTAAAATTAACCCCTAAATTAACGACGGCTCGAAGTGCCCAACCGCTGTTACATTCCTGAAACTCCGATAACTTCTTCATTAGGGGTTTACTAACCTTTTCCTCAAACCACTCTTCTATGTCAGTACCCCTATATATTGCCGCATTTGATGTTGTGAAGTACTTATATTCGTTGAGAGTCTTTTCCCCTTGAGTAATCACAAATTCCCCGCAAAAAATCGCATTTACTTTCACAGCCTCGTCTTTTTTCAAGGCGTTGAAAACCTGTCGTTTGAAGATTACCTTACAGTCCACTAAGAAGCGGCTGGGGTCTTTATGTTTGAGATTAGTAATAACACCAGTCCGTATTCTATTACTAAAAGCTGAAATGGAGTCATCCCAATGAACGCGATGCTTTGCGGTTTCTTTGTTCAATGCTATACCCTGGCCCCTCTTTTGTTCTAATTTAAAATGCTTACGCATCGATTTAATATTACGTAAACAAGCCTCATGATGTTGTTTTTCACCTATAGGTAAAGCTCCACGCAAAGAATTCCGAATCCTACGTGTCGCTTTATCACACTCTCTTATCCCTTCCCTAACTGATTTATCGCTGTAATTAGTTCTTAACACACCTAAAATACCTGCAATGTGTTTCACTAAATCTGCAAACATCTTACACGTCTAATGAATTTTAACAATAAACTAAAAAAACCTACTGCTAATAAAAATAAAACTCACCAACACGACTAATAAACAAAAACGTCTAAACACAACGAATACTAGAGCAGGAATGGAAAAAATCTGAATAATGCACCTTTTATAGCGAGCTGAAGTTACGTGTACCTGTACGTGTAATCAATTTTAATAATAAATTAAAAAACTATTAATAATAAAAATAAAACTCACCAACACGACTAATAAACACAACACGTCTAAACACAACGAATACTAGAGCAGGAATGGAAAAAATCTGAATAATTCCTCTTTTATAACGCGCTTCGAATTACGTGCACGTCAAATAATAATAAATTTAAAAGAATAACTACTACTGCTAATAATAATAAAACTCACCAACAGATAGGTAACTAATAAACACACAAACGCAACGACTAATTGCAAGCAATACTCGAATAGAAATGGGAAAAAATTTGAATAATCACCCTTTTATAAGGCGCTGAAAATGCAATTTCTAATGAGAGTGTGTATATTTCTGCGAAATGATGATCGCTCTCCTCGGCTCTCGTTTCAGAAAAGAACAAAGTCGATTCATCACTATTTTTTACACCCGTGCGGCGTGCTTCCGAACTCAGGCCATTTTAAAATTTGAAACACATTATTGTACTTATTTGTTTATAATTATTTACTTTCATCTCCAATCCAACAAGAACACGACAGGCGCTTTGAATAATAGTGTTGAGGTAAGCATTTTCAATTAGACGTTTGCTATACGTAAAATTACACGGGAAATTTAGTGTAATAGATACATTTTTTCGTGAATTTGCAGTTTGATTAATGAGGGCGAAGCCCGAGTTAATCAAGCATATTAATGAAAAAAGACACTTTCAACACGTGTTGTACACGAAATTTTTTTGCGTAGTGATCTTTAATTACACATAATTGAATAATATAATTGACATTCGCGATTTACTGTCACTCAAAATTTGAGCTATTGTTCAAAGACAGGACGGTGGACAGGACTAAACGCCATGGAAAAGAATGGTAAAAATCGTGAAAAAAAGTACCGCTTTCCATACGATTTATTGACAAAAAAGTTCGGTAATTTGTTAACTATGCAAAAAAAATTACGGAATTATCTGCATAACTAACGAGTTGTAATACAAAAGCTGATAAGTGCGCGCGAGTATAGTTTGTGCTGAATGCGTACTGTGCAAGAGCAGTAAAGGACGACGGGGACGAGCAGAGATACTTATTACCGAGAATTGCATTTGTTTATAGGTTTATATTTTGAACTTGAAATTAATTTACTTTCATCTCCATTCTCCAGTCCAACACGACAGGGTGCTCGTTGGGGTGGGGTAAGCATTTGCCATGAGTGCAACGCGTATTTTAAATATGGACCAATTACACTTTTTAGTGTGTGAACATAATAATGCAATACTGAATCGTTCAAGTAGGCATGGCGGCTTCATTATGAGATTGGGGAATGTAAGAAATTGCTTCGCCGCAAAAAGGATATGCACTTACTCGTATTTGGATACCTCATAGCCGCCCGAAATTTCGAACTCACAGTAAAAAAGGACCTTGCGTGCGCGCTAATGCAGAAGGTACCTTCAGAAAAATGGACACGAAAAAATCGCGGTGCATTTCCTATATTGGAATGTTCCCCGACGAACTTTTGATGTGCGCGGTGGTAAAAAGAATTTGACAAAAGTGTTACTATACGTAAAATCGCGGGAAAGATTACCAATGTAGCGCAGTTTTTCTTCAGTCGTTTTTTTTTTCATTCCCGTAGCTGCCAAATACCGCTTGTATTACCATGAAGCTCCCCAAAAAGAATTCTAATACGCCCCAGTATAATTTTTGAATGCGTACTATGATACGAGAATTGCATTTGTTCTATTTATGTATTGGAGTTTGAAATTATTCTTCGTAATTAAATTTACAATGCTTTCAACAATGAAGTAGTAAGGGAGAGGACGATTGTATAATAGCTGACCGATCATTTTTACACATTCCATCCCAGGAAGTCTATTCCATATAACATTTATTTTTATCCATAATCGCAAAATGAATATGAAGAACATCCATACACGTACGACTTGGATAGTACAAGTTACCTAGTATTACAGCTGGATGATGCAATGTCATATAATTATAGGAAATCTAAACAACACGTCGACTAATTCTCGTTTTAATAATTAGAGAATCGGGGAACGATTTTTTCTACAATGCTTCCTTTTATTCTATAAATAGCACAAGTAATTACCTACCTATGATTGTTTTAACGTAGATATGATTAAGGCGCGGTAGCCGAGTGGTTCAGATGGATGATTCTAATGTAAAGATCGATGGTTCGAATCCCCGCGCCTACAAATTTACCGCAACGCTTATGAGAAGCATAACTGTCAAAAATATGAGGCAAACGGAAAGACACGGCTCATCTATATCAGTCGATAAGTAATAGTTCTGGTAGCGCAGTTGGTTATCCGACCTCTGATACAGCAGTAAGTGCGCAGGGAAGTAGGTTCGAACCTCGATCCGAACTGATGCCTCCCAAAATAACCTTGACCCGGGCTGCCGAAAAAAAAGGAGCGAAACTAATTGGACGGAAAAACAGTCCCTCACCCCGAGAGCCTATACCAACACCACGGCTGTCGAAATAAGTCGATTAAGCTGAGGCGGTAAAAGTTCCCACACAACTCCCACACCCCGGCTGCCCGGACCAACGCCTCTCCGAAATACCACACTCCGGCCCCTGCGACCAACGACATCCCTGCCGGCGAGCCCGGGACGCGCATGCGCACATGACAGAAGTGATACAAAAATGACCGAAATGGACCTTAGAATTTCTTATGGGAAATAACATGGGATTTTGACCAAAAGTGGGCCAGAACTCTCATAGCCTATCTACTAACATTCGTTAAATAAGAAAGTTGGTCATTCTACTCTTAATGATAAAAAAATTTTTAAGGATTGATTTTAAACAGTTTGCTAATGAGTATATAAAATCATTTTAATTGTAAAAACTTGGAGAATATCATGATTTATACTTTAATTAGATACAATATTTACTACAGATGGTTTGATTAATTTTTAGACAGAACTTGTTACGATATAATTATAATTAGATCCGGATTTATTATATTCTTGAACCTAATTTTAGCTGATGCTGCATCATTAAAAGAAACAAGACAAAAATTGGAATTATTAGCCGATCAAAAACATTATGATTTATTGAAGAGGGATTTAAGAGGCTCGGACATTATCTATGATTCCACACAACACGCGATTAGCAAATAATGTTATTTCTATTGATGAAAAATGGTAAACATAAATTGAGTAGAGAAAAAGACTGAGGGATAGATTAATAATAGTAAGAACAATTCAGTTATCATTTTATATTTGGATTGCAAACCATTTATATGGTCATTCATTTAAGTCAACTTTACCTATAGGAAAATTTACTAATTCATTGGACCTAATGGATTACTTGAAGAAAAAATTTTTAAAATTAGAAGAGATGATAAATATGGGTATACATTTATTGTTGATTTAGATATACCAGAAGAATTACATGAAAGTTTAAAGATGTATCCATTGTTACCAGAAATTTATAAACCGAATTATAGATGTTAAATATCTACCTTTTCAAAAAGAATTAATTAATAAGAAAATTGGAATCTTCAAAAGATACTAAATTAAAACACTCCTTTAAAT
>NW_022171332.1:0-50437 GCF_008802855.1 Photinus pyralis | reverse complement strand
AATACAAAATGTATGAAAAAAATAAAAATAAATAACTTACAGTCAAATAGGTTATAAATAATAAAATTTAACTCAACTCAAACGTTTGCCTAGCAAAAACGTTTCGTTCACGTTTCTAATAAAATGCAGACAAAATTAAACCACACCGATGGATCATATTGAATACCTCAGAGGAAAAGCGTTCTTTGCTAAGAAAAATGTGTGTGAGAATCTTCCATTCACTGCAAGAACTCGAAGTTTGAGAGATTCTTTAGTCGGGGGTAGCATCTAACATCATCATTCCTTTACCATAAAAGATATCGAAAAAAATGTAAGAGCAAAATTGTGCACAATTACCGTAGTCATGTTTCTAAAATATTTTTGGTTATCACTCGTATGCTGTATTCCAGTGTTTTTTTAATGGAACTCGTATGCTGTATTCCAGTGTTTTTTTAATGGAACACTCCATATTATATTGAAGAATTAGAAAGTACTTGAAGAGTACTTATTTTTTTACCCTTATTACATTCACGATTTCGCTGTTTTTCCTCAAAATTTGACTGTTTTTTGAATTTTTTTTTCTACTGCAATAAATTATATACCTAGTTGCAATAAAGAACCGAAGCGAATCCAAAAATTAGAACATAAATTTTGTTTTTTACATAGTGATAAAATTATCGGACTTTTTTTAACGTAAAGTCGTATGGAAAGTGGTACCTTTTTTCACGATTTTTACTATGCGTTTCTATGGAGTTTAGCCCTGTCTATGAACAATAGCCTCCATTTTTGAGTGACAGTTAATCGCGAATGTCAATAAAATTATTCAATTGTGGGTTATTATGGATCACTATGCAAAAAAATTTCGTGTTGAAAGTGTCTTTTTTCCATGAATTTGCTTGATTAACTCGGGCTTCGCTGCAAATTCAAGAAAAAAAGTATCACTTTCAAAACTAGTTGTACAAATAACTATTTCTACCATTGGATTCAGTCCCTTGCCTTATCGAAATTTCCTTTTCAACAAAAGGGGAGATAAATTTGTAGTCAGGTCCATCAATGGAAAAGTACCCACAGAGTTCAGATGTGAATGACGAATGGTGCAACATCAAGGAAACAGTAACAAATGCTTTGAAAGAAAAGTTGTGTAAAGAACGAAGAAGAGAAGGTGAGAAGGAATGAATGGATGTCACAACAAATTCTGGACAATATTGATGAAAGAAATAAAAATATATTAATATCGAGGAAGGAAGCATAACATGATAATCAAATAAGAAGGAAATATGACAAGGCTAAACCACATTGGATGGAAAAGCAAGGGAGTATGGAGGAACTGAACAAAATGGCAAAGACACTGACACGCAGAAAACCAAAACCAATTAGGAAAAATGGCAACAATAAACACGGTAATAAATCACCAAGTTGGTATAGAGGAGAAATGGAAGAAATATATAGAAGAGCCGAAGTACAAGGAGGGCGATAAAGGAGTGGAGATTATGAAGTGTGGAATCGGAAATCGATTGACTGTGACTGTATTTGTGGGAATGATGTTTTACATACAACGTCATTTAGCATAGCAAACCCCAAATCGTCATTTTGAAACGTCTCTACCTACGCATTAGCAAAATGAAACACGGCCATTTTTTATTAAAACGTTGAATTTCAGCGCGATTGTCAAATTGAACATAGCGACTTTTTAATATTTATTAGCAAACTTGGGAGATCATCTCCATTATGGGAATTAAACGAAACAAACGCCCCGACGAGAGCTATTTTTTAACTCTGACATTTACACTTTTCCTTTCGCTTAGGGAAATAAATCAACAAAAAATATCACCCACCTGCATTGCGGATACCCTCTCCCTGACCGCTTGAATGAAATCGTCATGACCGGCAATCGGGCTCGTGACGACCGAAAATTGATGCCACTTGTATCGTTCCAAAATGCTTAACATAGCGGCCGTTTGGTGTTCGAGCGACGGTGCGAGCTGCAATTGCAGGGACGACTGCGATGCTCGTCGTTCCAGGCCGGAATTGTCGGCGTTCCAAGCTATCACAGGTATGCCCAAATAGCCGGCCAATTGTAAAAAGTACTGTGCCGACGCCGTGCTTCTGCCATACTGTTCATAATTCATTAGGTATAGTATCGCCGACACGTTCACCGATAGGAAGTCCTTGCATAGGGATTTGAGGATTGCTGCAAGAAAAACTTGGTGTCAGTAACACAAATGGTTCATCATTTGTGAGACATTTAGAAGTAAATTGGAAGTTAGAAATCTTTGTGTGCCTGGTAAGTAAAATACAGTGGGTAAATGCCAATCGGAAATATTTTCTGTCAATAAAGGCGCAACACTGCTCTGTGTAGCAATTTCAATTACATTATAAGTCAAATTCCCACAATTTTTGTCTGTTCAGGCTGTTATACCCCTACAGCGTTTTTAGTTACGAACGTACGATCTCAGATACAACTATGTTACTTTTAGAATAAAAACTGCATGACAAAAACACATAGATGTCTAATGGAATTGAAAATCTATGTGTTTTTGTCATACAGTTTTTCTATTTGTTTAGCGTAAGGAAATAATTTCATAGCAGTACATGTAAACGTGCTAGATTTTAGAGCTATTTTCATCGTTCCTTTTCGCGGAGTAGATTTAAATTTTTCCGAATGTGAATTAAATTTATTCCACGACTAAAGTTATAATTCTTTAATAGGATATGGATACCTATGTTAAAATGGCCTATAACAAATACAAAAAAAAAAAAAAATAAATACGTGAGCAGGGGAGTGGGACTAAGTTTTAGGGGAGGTTGAAAAGGGGTGAAAATCGTATGACGGCAATTTCCGGCAAAAGTTGAGATCGGAGACAAAATGGAAAAGTTGATTTATCTTAGGGAGTTCTATTTGGTGTCATTTTCTTCGTTTTTATCTATACTTTTTGTTGAAATAAAAAACATTACAGTCCCTATTGAAGAAGAAACTCAAAAAACGACTTCAGTAACATTGAATTTTCTACTAAATGTTGATAATTTGTTTAAATTTTGTAAATTTGTCAAAAACTGATTTCAGGATTCGATTCTACGGGAAAAAATACAAAAGAAACTACATTTCATTGTTTGAACAGAGACTTTGTTTCTGATAGTATTATTAGAAACATTCAAATGAAATAATTTTTGTGTGCTGAAATATACTATATGCTACTGAAATTGTTGAAAACGGAATGACTGTTATGTTTCCAATAGAATTAGACCCCTTTCCCCTTTCGAAATTTCAAAGTTTGAGAAGCTTTTCAGCGCCATCTCTCAATTGATGTGAAACTATTAGTAGTGGGAAATTTAAAATTCCGCAGGTATATCCTTGGTAAAAATGAATCTGAGGACATTTCTTGTGAAATGGACTAGCCTGGTCTTCCTTTGGATGCAGAACATCAATTACCTGAGGAATTCAGTGATGACGCGAAGAGGAGCTTGAAGAACAATTTGAGAAGGATGATGATTCAGTTTTCCAAATGACGAAAAAGGCCGGATTAGAGTGATGCTATTTTTTTTATTCCATTTTGTAAATATTGTGAAAATTGTCCAGAATAAATTAATTTGAAAACAAATTGTTCATCTACCAGTAATTATGAAAATTATCAAAATCCTCGTGTGAGATCGAAGAGACTTCAGGGCATTTCTAGGTGGCAGATTAGTATTTTATTTTCCAGTTTTGAATCCACCATCAGTAAGATCTGGTCGGGAGCTACCTACCACATTCTCTTTGTCGGTACCCACTTCTGACGCCCTAACAGTCATATAAAAGCCCTAGTTCAGTGAATTTCGCTAAAATCCCTCCACAAAATAGTATTAAATTTTTGGGGCACTTCTCATAATTGGCGACAGGAGAAAGAGAGACCGTTATTCGCAACGGAAGGTAACTTATGGGTGCCCAAAGTAGACCACCCCTCGAAGGCGGGCGCTTTACAAAAGGTGATTTATTTCGCCCCACGGGAAAAAAAACAAATTCCGTCGCAAGAGTACGTGTGCGCGTTTAAAAATATTTTCTGCATCATTTCGAAAACAATCGGAGCAAAACTGTAGAAGAAGATAGGAAAAAACTGACAAATCACGCTCGGGGATGGCGCCCAGATGTCGCTTGCCCCACATCATGTAGCCCCGTCTCTAAGGTTGTTAATTATACGGCCCTGATACACGTACACTCCTCGTAGATTGTTATTTTTCATATTATGAGACCTAAATGCTTATTATAATAGTATAAAGAAAGTGTCTGTTCCAATACAGAAATAATATGTTCCTTTGTATTTTTCCCGTAGAATCGAATGCTGAAATCAGTTTTTGACAAATTTCCAAAATTTAAACAAATTATTAACATTTACTAGAAAATGCAATGTTACTGAGGTCGGCTTTTGAAATTACTTTGTTTTTTGAGCGTCTTTTTCAGTAGTGACTATAATTTTATAGATAAAAACGAAAAAAATGACACCAAATAGAACTCCCTAATTCTCTGAAGCACAATTTACATTTAGAAAAAAATTTTTTTGCCGAAAAAACGATTAGGTATTTCGGAAACCTCTTAATTTTTATATTGCAAAAATTTGTAGTTATTTGATTCATTCAGAAAATCATTTGTGCGGAAATGAACACCAAAAAACAAAAAACACGGTTTTCAGCGGTTTTTTTCGGATACTTTGAGATTATGTGAGAAAGTGACTGGAAAGAAAGTTGACGAGTTTTTCACGATCTACAACTTTTCACTTGAACACTTTTGTATCTGATCTCAACTTTTGCCGGAAATTGCAGTCATACAATTTTGCCCCCGCCCCCCTGCTAGATTTAATACATTTTCTAAATATTGAATAACGAATTTCTCTATTTTTTGTATATCAAATCATATGCATATTTTATGTTGTCGTACAGCAAATTGATTGCTCTTTTCAAATAAAACATAGGAAAAACATTTGAAAAACAAAAGTTGCATCGCTTTCCGGTTAAACCGGACTTTTGAATATGCGATGAGATAGATCGTAATGTCACATTTAAAATTATATTTATCAAATTTTCCGTACCTCGCCAAATAAAAGAGATATTGGGGCGACTCACTTATCTCAAACGCACTGTATACGTTTTGAAGCATGAGGATTCTGAATCAAACAAAATCTCGATGATGTCGGTCTGTCTGTCACTTGAGCTAAACGGCTGAACAGATTGGAGCCAAATTAGGTATACATATTCTCAGACTAAATCGCTTGCGCTCAGATGTGTTTTTTTTTAGTTTACAATATAAGGAATTTTTTTTACTTTTCTATGTACCATGATTTCCGCTTTAAATGTTATTTGAATTTATATCAAAAAGTTGCGACTTATTTATTTATATATTTACTTTGTAATGAATTAATTAATTAATTAATTTATTATTGCTCGACAATATACACCCATTTACGTGTTAATAACGTAAGTAATGGATTAAATTTATAAAACAAAATAACATAAAACAAAAAATTGTGTAGATAGCATAACAAAATAACCAATAACTAAGATAACATATAATGCGGGTAGCAAGGCAATGTGGAAACTGTTATACATGCATAAAAGAGTCGTAATTTATATCAACATCTTCAGAGATTGGGGATTTTAAGAGCAAGTTAGATTGCGATGCTTTGGAATAAAAGGTTATGACTACGAGAACGACGTTGTGGGATATAAAAACATCACATTGATATTAATACACTTCAACCTATTGTTATTAACCAAATTATAACTTTATGTAAGAATGTCCAAGGTGGTCATGTTGAATTTTAAAGCAAGATCCTCGTGATTTCAGTCTTAAGGAGGATATATTCCATCTGATTTAAATGATAGTAATGTAAGAAATTTTCTTTGTACTTTTTCCAAGTGGTTTTTTGATAATTAACTGATAATTGCACAATATTCTCATTTTGAGCGAACCAATAATGTAAAGTGTAATAATTTTAAAGGGAAAATGTCCCGGAAAATGTTTTGCTTGGGCGCAAATGTTTAGAATATGGGTATTAAAACTAAGTTTATAATCAAATATGAAATCCAAATCAGAAATAGTATAGTATAGATGCACAATTAAAGGCTACCGCTGCACATATAAATTATTTACTTAATCTTTTTAGAGAAAGTAACGCCCTTACTGTTGTATTTTTAAATGGACTGTAATTTCCGACTAATGTTTGCACTTACCCTTTTTTGATGAAATTCCTTCGTCACGAGATAGGTATCCAAGAGGAAATAAGTTAAATCTTCAATAATTGTTTTGAATTTACAGTTCGTTATCCACGCTTTTAACAATCACACTGAACAAACTTTAATTGTTATTATTTAACAACAAACTAGACGTGTTCTAAAGATTGTATGAGATCAAACCGTATATAGGTGACTTATTTGCACGACGGGCTAAATGCAACTGACCACTTATCTACGTGACCCTGGCATTCCAAAATTGTGAGAATTAAAATATATTCATTTTATCATGCCTGTGATAACCAAACAATTACATCTAGAATTTCGAACGCACCCGTTTTATATATTATGTATTTAAGCTCGCAGGATTTCACAATCAGCTGTAGAATAAAATTACTACTGTTGCAATTGTTTTTTCAATTCAATTGCCACACAAGTTACCAAGCCACATGTGATTAAAAAACAGCATAATGAAAAAGTTCATCAAAATTTAAAACCGCCTAGTCCGGAAATATAAAACGACCCCCTGCATGACTGGTTATAATTACGTTGATATAAGTTGAAATTACGAGATATAATTGGAAATCATGCTACAAGAAAATAAAAAAGCAGTAACCATCTCTACGCTTCCGTGAATTCGTAACTTGGAATATTGTGACAATCAATTTCATTAGAACCAGAGCTGGGCAGTATTCGATTTTGTAAATACTTTTTACTATTCAAATCCTTGAAAGTAGTCAAATCCTTTGTAACTAAATACTTTTATGGAAGCAGTATTTGTATTTGTAACTCAAATACTTTCACAAGTATTTAGTATTCGAATACATCGCAAAGTATTTGGATACTTTGAGAAGTATTCGAATACTTCGCATAGTATAGTACTTAACTTATCCTTCCTTTTTTACCAAAAATCGACTACTCCAAAATTTTCCGGGAAAACACTTTTTCTTATTAATTTGGGTGCGTAGAATCCAAATCAATTCGTACTTTTTCGATTAGACTTCTTAATCAAAAGTTATAGACTAGAAACCAATTTCGAAAAAAAATTCAAAGGGCTGTAACTTTTGAACTAGTAGCCCAATCTTGGAACTGTTTGAAATTATGGATTCTAAAGGCCACATTCTATAAGAAAACTTTTTTCCGGGTCGATCTGAGACAATTTTTTTTTCGGGCCTCAAAAAAAGGCAGTGTATAACCTTCCTTTTTTACCAAAAATCGACTCCACCAAAATTTCTCGGGAAAACACTTTTTCTTATTAATTTTGGTGCGTAGAATCCAAAACAATTCGTACTTTTTCGATAAGACTTCTCAATCAAAAGTTATAGACTAGAAACCAATTTCGAAAGAAAATTCAAAGGGCTGTAACTTTTGAACTAGTAGCCCAATCCTGGAACTGTTTGAAATTATGGATTCTACAGGCCACATTCTATAAGAAAATTTTTTTTCCGGGTCGATCTGAGACAATTTTTTTTTCGGGGCTCAAAAAAAAGCAGTGTATAACCTTCCTTTTTTACCAAAAATCGACTGCACCAAAATTTCTCGGGAAAACACTTTTTCTTATTAATTTTGGTGCGTAGAATCCCAAACAATTCGTACTTTTTCGATCAGACTTCTCAATCAAAAGTTATAGACTAGAAACCAATTTCGAAAAAAAATTCAAAGGGCTGTAACGTTTGAACTAATAGCCCAATCTTGGAACTGTTTGAAATTATGGATTCTACGGGTCAATTTCTACAAGAAAGTGTTTTTTTCCCGGTCGATCTCAGACAATTGTTTTTTCCGGCCTCAAAAAAGGCAGTACTTTTAAGTTATTCAAATGTTTGAGAACAATTTAGAAATGTTTAGGGAAAGTTTCCATTGTCCCACAATCAAATATAAAAATCCGATACAATTGAATATCGAACGATCCTGGAGTGAAACTTTATGACTCGATTGTCTACGTAACTTAAAAACAATAGGGACCTTTCTTATATCCTTAAGACCATGTGTACCAATTTTCAACACGTTTCTAAAAAAACTATCATGCACACGGACAAACGGATGGTCAAAAATGTATCTGTTCCAAAATCGCTAGGATTAATTTCAGAAAGGCGTACGTATCATGTGCACGACGTACGATCGCTTTGAAAACTGGTACACGTATTCTTAAGGATATACATGGTATAAGAAAGGTCCTGGTAGGTATCTCCTATATAATAATATAATAATAATATTATGCCTTTACTCCCCTTATATAACAATAGAAATATAAAAAAAGCTAACCCCATACAAAGTATAACTTGATTTTTTAAGTAGTATTAAGACTTTTATCTAGTATACTATTTTAAATTTTTAATGTATTGAGTGACAACTATTTGAATACTTTTTAGTATTCGAATGCTTTTCAAAGTATTCGAATACTTTTCAAAGTATTCGAATACTTTTTATAGTATTCGAATACATTCTAAAGTAATTGAATACTTATTTTTTAAACTATTTGAATACTTTTCAATGTATCTGTATCTAGTATTCGCTTGTGCTGGACGTAAAAGTATTTTTTCTATTTCGGTGTCACAATGATGGTTTTGTACAACTGTTTTCGGTCGAAAACAGTTGTACAAAGACAGTGATTATAGTCGTTTTTTTGGTAACTCATCTCTTAAGTTGGCAGTTACTAGTTAGTACAAGTATGTACTCAATACTTCCATGTTTGAACTTCAAAATGTCAGTCTTACGCTGCCAACCTAAAACTTAACGGCATAAAAAGTGTTCCCAACATAAAACATGTTAGTTCTAATGTTCCCTATAGTTTCTGATAATGATTTTTTTAAGCAAATTAAAGCACCGAAATAGAAAAAATAGTATGAAAAACGCGTGTTACAATGCTTTATTGTAATACTTCTTCTTGCGGACACTCGTGGCTACGCTTCGCGTCGCCACTCGTGCCACAAGATAGTCGTATTACAATAGGTCGCATTGTAACACTTGTCTTTCAATATACTATAGTATTCAAATACGATTTGAAAGTATTGTGCCCAGCTCTGCTTTGAACTTTCTCTACGAATATAGCACCAAATCGTGAAAGATATTACTTTTAAATGAGCGTAGTTTTCAATCTTTACAGAAGTGGATAATTAGGTACGTGAATTACAAAAAAAAATTTAAAACTCCACGAACTTGAAATGTAATTACGAGCTCAAACTTTTATGAACACTAAGTTCAGATGGTCTAAAAAACCTTCCATTAGGGTTTTATATGATATAAGAGAACTTATATTTGTTACAAGAGCAACTAATTAAGAATTTGTTAAGCAGTTGCGAATTACCTACATCTTCTTAACAAATTGACAAATGAAGCTTATATAGGTACACTTTTAATGAGACGACAATGAACCGATGAACTTAAATCTATGATAATTCGTTCCGACTTAGGGATGACAGCCACAACCTGAACACTACAAATAAATCACGGTGAGATTACACGAGCTTGGACTGTTGTAAATAGATAATACCGGTACCCAAAGTTTACTTCGGCAACATGCAAACAGTAGCTTAATTGCGCCCCCGAATTTAGCAACACCTACACAACCGTAAGTTAATCATCATGGCATCCCCGAAGTTTTCAAATAATTACCACGAATCATTGATTTAAAATATTACAGGTTGTGATGCGGTGTAAGTCAATTTGTGGACTTTTTTCCCATATTAACCAAGATCGATGAAAACGTCTTTTGGTGCAGAAAATCCGTCATATCTAATAAGCAACAGCCTCCCCTGAACGCTACATAGTTCAGCGTTTTATCAGTAGGCATAAAAATTCGCATGGAAGTTTTCTTTCACACACCGAGGCTTTGAAAAGCTCATCTTGTAAATCCAATTTCGGGATTTATTAAAGCGCGCGTCCCTTAACTAAACTAAAAGGGAATCCGGGGTTTTAGTGGGTTTTGTGAGAATGGGGGTTAAGAGAAGTGTATAAACGCTATAAATTCATCTTCAAATTTCGCGGTACACTATTTTTAACACGCTGCAGATTTCACCGACCAAAATTTACTCGCTATGTGTATTAGGGAAATAATTACTTATTTTTGCAAAGAGCGCTGCGGAGAGATTGTTTCAGTTTGTATTACTCACCCGCGGTTTTTTTTGCTATAAAAATGCAACCCCTATAATTCGATGCTTAAAATATTGCTAACTTTTTTATCATTTACATCTACGCTAAAATTTGTTCACCTTGTGTTCATTAAGCATTGTAATTAATGCAAGTAAAAATGTTATTACTCAATGTACCCATGAAAAGGTGACTTCTCTTTTCGAACGAGTATAGAAAGGTTAAGTCGTAGCTGAAAAGCTGAAAAATTTGTTCCACTGTCAACCTCTGTCTCAGTGATGCTTCCTTCGAATTTGTCACATTCAACAAATCGGTACCAAAATGCAGGTTAAAATTCAGAGAAATTGGGCAACCTTTCACTGAGTTTTCACGCAGTCGTGGCCGAGCGGTTAAGGCGTCTGACTAGAAATCAGATTCCCTCTGGGAGCGTAGGTTCGAATCCTACCGACTGCGAGAATTTTTTGTGTAATAAACACATACTGTTTTTTAGGCGCATTTTGCAAAAAAATTTTTTTTGTAAAAAAGTAGCTTTTAATCTCACTGCGCGGGCTGGCTGGCTGGTCGGCTGGGCTGGCTGGCTGGCTGGCAGAAATGCGCGCCCGTAGGAAAAACGCTTTGTAAAAAGACAAGGAGTGTACATGAACTATCGGGGCCGTGTAAAAATTAAGAACGTTAGGGATGGGGCTACAAGATTTTGAGTCGACGACATCTGGACGCCATCCCGAGCGTATTATACTAACCTGGAGAAATTTTTCAGTTTTTATCTATCTTTCTTCTACAGTTTTTCTCCGATTGTTTTTCAAATTGGTGTCGTCGCGGAAGATCTTGTCAACGCGCACAACTCCTGCGTGGCGGAATTTTGTTTTTTTTCCTAGGGGGCGAAATAAAAACCACCTTTTTTGCGCGGCGCGCTTCGGAGGGGCTAGGTCGACTTTGGGCCGCCCAATTAAGTTTCTTTACAGCGCGAATCGCGGTCTCTCTTTTCTCGTGTCACTAATAGCAAGGTCGAGCTATGTGAAGTACCCAAAACTTGAATTACGATTTTATGCCGGGATTTTTTAGCGGGAAATCTTATACCAAAATTGTGAATTTACGAATCGAACGGGACGTCGGAACTGGTGTTTATCGACAAAGGGAATGTGGTAACCCCCGGCGAGATCTTACTGATGGTGGAGTCGAAACTTCAAATCCGAATTGTTGCGGGTGATCAGAAGTGGGTGTCGACAAAGGGAATATGGTAACCCCAAAGGATTTTAATGATGGTGGAGTCAAAACTTCAAACGCGAATTGCGAGTGCACGGTAAGTGAGAAAATGGTACCGACAAAGTGAACGTGGTAGCTTTCGGCAAGATCTTATTGATGGTGGCGTCAATATTGGCTAATAAAACACTGATCTGCCACACAAAAATGCGCTGAAGTCCCTTCGATCTCACACGAGGCCTTTGATCATTTTTTTTTGATTACAAGATGTCTTATGAAATTGCGTTTGCTCTAATAATCCCATCATTTAAAGATAAGGAAATGTATTTTTTTATTTCGTCCTTTTGGGACCTGAAAGGCAGAATTATTACATGGCACCAGGGTAAAAAGGGAAGGTTGAGGCCCGAAAAAAAATTGTCTAAATCGATCCGGAAAAAAAATTTTCTTATAGAATGTGGCCTGTAGAATCCATAATTTCAAACAGTTCCAAGATTGGGCTACTAGTTCAAAAGTTACAGCCCTTTGAATTTTCTATCGAAATTGGTTTCTAGTCTATAACTTTTGATTGAGAAGTCTGATCGAAAAAGTACGAATTATTTTGGATTCTACGCACCAAAATTAATAAGAAAAAATGTTTTCCCGAGAAATTTCGGTGCTGTCGATTATTGGTAAAAAAGGAAGGTTGTACACTGCCTTTTTTTGAGCCCCGAAGAAAAAATTGTCTCAGATCGGCCCGAAAAAAAAATTTTCTTATAGAATGTGGCCTGTAGAATCCATAATTTCAAACAGTTCCGAGATTGGGCTACTAGTTCAAAAGTTACAGCCCTTTGAATTTTCTTTCGAAATTGGTTTCTAGTCTATAACTTTTGATTGAGAAGTCTGATCGAAAAAGTACGAATTATTTTGGATTCTACGCACCAAAATTAATAAGAAAAAGTGTTTTCACGAGAAATTTCGGTGCTGTCGATTTTTGGTAAAAAAGGAAGGTTATACACTGCCTTTTTCTGAGGCTCGAAAAAAAAATTGTCTCAGGCGACCCGGAAACAAATTTTCTTATAGAATGTGGCCTGTAGAATACATAATTTCAAACAGTTCCGAGATTGGGCTACTAGTTCAAAAGTTACAGCCCTTTGAATTTTCTTTCGAAATTGGTTTCTAGTCTATAACTTTTGATTGAGAAGTCTGATCGAAAAAGTACAAATTATTTTGGATTCTACGCACCAAAATTAATAAGAAAAAGTGTTTTCCCGAGAAATTTTGGTGCAGTCGATTTTTGGTAAAAAACGGGCATGGTACTGACATTTTTATAATTAGGTATAGGGCATCATTCGTAATTTTGCAAGTTACCCTAATTTCACAATGAACATTTATATTATGTTTCTTTAAATTTTAATTTTAACATTAAATTTCCTTTAGCCGATTACCGTAGGGCAAAAAATGGCGTGATTAAAACACAATAATTTAATTTCCACTATACAACAATAAGGTTGCTTCGTTACCAAGGAAAAAGCACCTACCTATTCAGCATTCATGCAAAGGAAAACACTTGGAACGTTATGTATCCCATAGAAGCGTATCATTAAAATAAGTGCTTTGGGTAAATCTGGGGAAGTTTGAAGAAAAAAACGCATATTTTATTTGGGGAAGTTACTTTTCCTCCACATAAAATAATCTACTGCTATTACGGCAGTTTCTAGACTATATGATTATATTCGTAGAATATAATCAATGAGAGAGATATAAACTTTATTGACGGCTTTTGGCAAAAAAACTATTTAGACTAAATGTACTTAATTTTTTTGTTCATTTCTGTCCATGTTTCGTTTATCTTCTGTTTTCATTGTTTCTCCTCTTCCTCCCTCAGCCAGTATTCTGTCCAGCTTTCCTTGTTCTTTCTATCTTTTGACATTCCCCTATCAGATGGTCAATAATTTCCTTTTTCTTTCGACATAGTCCGTATTTCCTTTCTTTTTCTCTTTCGCCCCTTCTCTCCTCGGCCCTCGTTTGCGCATCTAAACCTCGCTATTAGTTTGATGTTTTTCCTTCCCTTCATTAGAAATTTCGGTACTCCCTCCGTTTTCCCCTTGTGTTAATCCTCGTCTACAAATATTCTTTTACCAAATCACTTTCTCTTTCTGTTATTTCCTCGAATCTTTCAGCTCTTCTCTCACCTTCTCCATGTTTATTTGCTCCTCTATTTTGTGTCCTTCGGTTTCATCCCTTTGCAATGCCTCCTTTGTATTTCTTCTAGTTCATCCTATTTCGTCAATCTCCACATCTCCGTTCCATACATCAACAGTTACCAGCATTGCATCGAAACGGTTTTGTCTTATTCTGAATCCGTTTTTGAATTTCCAAGAAATTTGTCCGATAGGTATTCTCCCACGATTAAAGCGTTGTGCGCGGGTGCACCATCCTGTTGAAACCAGCGGTTTCCAATGTTTGTTGTTAAACATGGTTTTTCATGAGAAAATATTATCATGATCACTTCTGGTTTTACCGGATATGGATAGCAATTTTCTTATTTTATTGCATTTTCAAAATCTACATCTTTAATCTGAATCCTGAACTTGGAATATCACATTTAGAGTTGTAGTAGAACCACACTTCCTAACACTAACCTACCCTGACGAAAATTCGAGAAAAAATAAACCCAATTCAAGGGCTCCCGTTACACGTTATCCTTACCATTACTATTAATCTAATGCTCTCCCTTTTTAATTTTGGTGAAATACAATTAATTGCTTTTTCTTCATTGTTCCCATTGGATATAGTCTTTACAAGTGCAATCTGCAAACAATATTCTTCGCTACCCTAATTTTCTGCTTGAAGATTAATTGTAATATGCGGTGTTGATCACGTTTGGACCGTTTTCAATTGCAGCAGAATATTAAGCACCCTTGAAACGCCCGTTTTGCGAACTTCACATTATCATTCCACTCTCGCAGAAGTTGAACGAGTGTGTAATTGCGTGTACCCAAACTTCCCTAACAGCTGCCCATTTAGAATATGTGTAATAGTTTTCAAATTCATTACCGCCCTCGCTAAAAAGCCGAAATCATTTCCTCAAAAGTATGTTCTGTAATCGCTCTCAATTTGTTAAACTAATTTTCAACAAAGTAACACAATTACTAACTACAAGTTGCAATTAATTGCCTTAGTCCTTAAATGATTTGTCTTCTCGATTAAAACACGGTATTTGTAAATAAGGTTTGCTATAGTATAGGACTTTTCCGGGAAATGTAATTACACTTCAAAAGTATTTAAAGTGGAAAATTGCTCTTAACTTGATCGAATTTTAAGTACAACCAATTTATATTCGTCGTAGATTAATTTTATCAATAAGGGTTTATTTAACTAATTCTGCATTAAGGGGAAGTCTCTTTTTCAATTTCTTTTTCTATTGATCTCTTCATTTTTAATTAAGCGACGTCGTAGCTTTAATATCACCGAACCGAGGATCTAAATGCGGCACTACAGTTTTACAATTTTGAAATCTACTCCCAAGTCTACATCTCTAGCTTCTAATTGTTATCTGAGAACTTTAAATGACAGAAGAATCTCGGCCCCACCATCGAAATAGTATACCTCTAGTATTGACTTGTCAGCAGTTATTTTGTAATGTAATATCTGTCTAATTAATAATATAATGAGAGGATAAGAGGGTGGAAGGTAAACTCCAATTACAGTACAGGGATGTAGTAAAAAAAAAGTTCAGGGTTTTCCAAGTTACCAATTTTATAAATTAGTGAGAGAAAATCGATGAATATTTCAATCAAATTTGATGTGCATCAATAGTTTCAGTTTCAGCGCGAGAGTGTAAATTAGTTTCAGGGTTCAATTTCCAATCTTTAGTAGCAATCCGGCTATAAAATACACAGTTAAATCGAAAAGGTTAGGATAACGTTTTCAAGTCGTTTAATGAAAATTTCAAACGACATACCAAACTCCTGTTTCAGTTGATATTTTCAAGCAAAACATTGCCCAGAGCAGGATTGAACGATTTACCAAATTTTGCTGTGCAAGAAATTAAAATTCGTTCACTCCCCGCCCCACCCTTCAATTAAATTGAGAACAACCTGTAACTGATGTAAGGCTAATAGGAAATTGGGAATAAATACGACTGTTCATACTACAAATGAGTGGAAAACCTGTAGGAATCTTCGTAAGAACAATGAACTGTATATTATTAACCTTTTCTTGTAATCTTGTACTGTACTTGTACTGTAAAGTTCAAACAAAACCTTCAAATGTTAAATTGTGTCTCCCTTGCTAAGATTTAATTAAAAGAGCAAATTTAAATTTGTCCCCCCAGGCAGAGCTGGGCAGAATACTTTCAAAAAGTATTTGAATACTAAATAGTAAATACTTTACACAAATCAAAGGTATTTGAATACTAAATACTTTTACGTCCAGCACAAGCGAATACTAGAACAGATACATTGAAAAGTATTCAAATACTTAAAAAAATAAGTATTCAAATACTTCAGAATGTATTCGAATACTTTCAAAAGTATTCTAATACTTGTGACTCAAATACATTAAAAATGTAAAATAGTATACTAGATAAAAGTCTTAATAGTACTTAAAAAATCAAGTTATACTTTGTATGGGGTTAGCTTTTTTTATATTTCTATTGTTATATACAAATTTAAGGGGAGTAAAAGCGTATTATTATTATTATTATTATATTATTATATTATTATATAGGAGGTACCTACCAGGACCTTTCTTAAACCAGTTATATCCTTAAGAATACGTGTACCAGTTTTCAAAGCGATCGTACGTCGTGCACATGATACGTACGCCTTTCTGAAATTAATCCTAGCGATTTTGGAACAGATCCTTTTTGACCATCCGTTTGTCCGTGTGCATGATAGTTTGTTTAGAAACGTGCGATCGCTTTGAAAATTGGTACACAATGGTCTTAAGGATATAAGAAAGGTCCCTATTGTTTTTAAGTTACGTGGACTATCCAGTCAAAAAGTTTCACTCCAGGATCGTTCGGTATTCAGTTGTATCGGATTTTTATATTTGATTTTGTGACAATGGAAACTTTCCCTCTCGCTTTCCCTAAACATTTCTAAATTGTTCTCAAATATTTGAATAACTTAAAAGTACTGCCTTTTTTTGAGGCCGGAAAAAAAATTGTCTGAGATCGACCGGGAAAAAACATTTTCTTATAGAATGTGGCCCGTAGAATCCATAATTTCAAACAGTTTGAAGATTGGGCTACTAGTTCAAAAGTTACAGCCCTTTGAATTTTCTTTCGAAATTGGTTTCTAGTCCGTAACTTTTAATTGAGAAGTCTGATCGAAAAAGTACGAATTGTTTTGGAGTCTACGCTGCAAAATTAATAAGAAAAAGTGTTTTCCCGAGAAATTTTGGTGCAGTCGATATTTGGTAAAAAACAGGGTAAAAAAGGAAGGTTACACACTGCCTTTTTTTGAGCCCCGAAAAAAAAATTGTCTCAGATCGACCCGGAAAAAATTTTCTTATAGAATGGGGCCTGTAGAATCCATAATTTCAATCAGTTTTGTAATAGCCCTACTATTACCGTCTCACGTTTCTGATTGATAAAAAAAATAAATCTACATAAATAAACCGATTATATTGAAAAAAATAAAATAAATCCAAATTCCACTGCACTCACAATTGATTTCCTTTTTTTATATTAAATCTTAATTACTCAATTACTTACATCTATCCTGAATCTGAATAATATTTAAATTTACTTAATATAACACTTAATTAAATACCTACAGCAATGAATATTCTTCTAACTTCTAACTTATATTTATCCTATTTATATAAAACCATTCGGCAAAAACAATTATAAAATGACAAAATAAAAATTTTATATGAATAAATTTCTAGGTAAATAACTTTTCATAAAAATAACTTACAATTTAGACAGTAGTATTCTTCCCCTTTTTAGATGGTGGGTATTGTAGTGGAGGATGATTTAGATTATTCTCAATCTTCGCCTATTAAATCCAATCGCGTAATCCCAATTGAACAACAATTTCTTAGCGCGCTTTTCGTACTTTAGGTATAATTTCTGAACGGAAGTCTTTCAATCGCACGTTAAACTAAACTGCAGTTACTCAATGATTAATACTTTCCGAACAATTCACTATTCCAGAACGACCAACTTGTTCTTGGTTAAAAAATACGATTTTAAATTAATACGCGCAACAAATTTTATTTGGTTTGGACCTTTTTACTGAAATGGCCCGTAGCTGCGTTTCCGCGATGACACTCGCTCGTGCGAATATCTACGAAAAAACTTTATAAGTGGTGGCCGCGTTTTCCGCGGCGGTACCACGCTCCGCGTGAATATCTACGCAAAAAGCTCCCTAATTTCTGATCATTTTGGTTTTTATATCGCGAGTAAACCAACGCCCGTAATTAACGCTCCCATCAAGTTTCCGGAAATAAACAAACTCATAATTTTTTAGCCTCGCTGTTTTATTACATATTTTTCTTAGAATCTATTGCGTCTTTTAACCGGTGACCTTTTTTAAATCACGTACTAATCGTTAACTCGCCCAAAATAGGAAGTCCAAAACCAATAACTCATCTTATATTTCACGATATTTGAAACTTAATTACATCGAAAAAAAAATGTTTGTTAATTTTAATGAACATTACAACTTCACAGAAATCTGAATCATCGATACGCATTTCTACCCGAATATAATTTTGAAATCCACAAAACTTGCAAAATTTAACAAGCTTCCGTTACAGTTTGAAGATTGGGCTACTAGATCAAAAGTTACAGCCCTTTGAATTTTCTTTCGAAATTGGTTTCTAGTTCGTAACTTTTGGTTGAGAAGTCTAATCGAAAAAGTACGAATTGTTTTGGATGGATTGTTTTAACTTAGAAAAAAGAAATTTTGCCGCACATCTTATAAATAATGCTGAAAATAAACCTAGGGCATTGTGGAACTTAATTAAACCACCAAAAGCTACTGATGCCTCAGGAAGTGCTTGTTCTCTTAACGCGAATGATTTTGTTAATTACTTTAAAGAGTCAGTTGCAGCCCTACCATGTTTCACCTCCTCTAGAATAGAATATCCTTTTCCTGGAAGTAGAAACACTTTCTTTTTTTATCCATGCACCGTCACTGAGGTGTATAATATCATTCATTCATTACAAATTGGGAAAGCCCCGGGTATTGATGAAATTCCTAACAAGTTAATGAAGTCCTGTTCGAATATTATCGCTCCGATAATATCTAGTTTGATTAACCATTGTGCATCTAAGGGTACATTCCCTGAAAAACTAAAAAAGTCTTGTGTGATACCAATCCACAAAAAAAGGGACAAGAAACAGGTGTCAAACTATAGAGGAATCTCGTTACTTAGTTCATCTTCCAAAATATTTGAAAAGTGCATCTGTAACAGACTAACTACATTCCTAGAAAAATATGATATGATATATAACAAACAGTATGGGTTTCGATCAGGATCGTCAACCGAATTAGCCACAATACAGCTAGTACAACATATCAACAATAAACTAGATCAAAACGAAGAATGCTTTGTGGTATACTTCGATATAAGAAAAGCATTTGACTGCATTAATCTAAATTTATTATCAGAAAAATTGAAACAATTTGGTATACGAAATCCCATTCATGATCTTCTACTTTCTTTCTTGTCAAATCGGAAGTCTGTCGTTAAATTCAACAATACGTACTCCAATGAATATACGCTCAATATTGGAACACCCCAAGGCAGTAATCTAGGGCCTATCGTTTTCCTTTTATTTAATAATGACTTGCCCAGGTATATTAAAAATGGAGTAACTTTCATGTACGCGGATGACACGGCTATTGTTGTTAACGCAAAGAACTACAATCAAGCGCAAGAAAAATTAAGGCTTGTGATCCAAAAATTTTTAGAATGGTGTAACAATTATAAGTTGCACATCAATTCAGATAAGACCATTGTTATGAATATGAAACCCACCGAAAACGGACAGGATATCTTTACCCTAAAGGTTAGCAATAATGACATTTTCGGCTCAAAATCGACTACATACCTAGGAGTGAAATTAGATTATCATTTGCGCTGGGATGAACACATTGAATACACTTGTTCAAAGCTAAATAAATCATACTATCTAATAGCCCAACTTAGGAATCGTTTCGATGCAAAAAACCTGCTTAACATTTACTATGCTATGGTGTATTCCCATTTAAGCTATAATATCATCTGCTGGGGAGCGAGTTCGAAGACCCACAGACTCTTTGTTTTGCAAAAACGAGTTATACGTTTAATTTTTAAACTCAAACCAACAGAGTCACGTAGAAATATCTTTATTGTAAATAAAATCTTGCCACTACCATGTATTTACATATACAAAATTCTATGCTTTATGCACCAGTACAAACATAACTTGCCAAAATGCGGCGATACACATAGCCACGATACAAGAGAAAAGCACAAGATTCTGCCGATGAAGCATTGCCATGCCTTCTTTGAAAAATCTCCCTATTATATGGGAACTAAGTTATTTAATTTACTTCCATTAAATATTACGAGAATTGGAATACAAAAATTTAAGAAACTAGTCAAGTGTTCCTTACAAAAGAGGGCATTTTACAACATTAAAGAATTTATACAAGAGTCCCATAACTCATTTGATCCTATTTAATCTGTGATATGTATTGTACCTGACGCTTCTATAATTGTAAAACAATTGTTAAAGAAATAGATATTATTATATTATGATGATTCTACGCTGCAAAATTAATAAGAAAAAGTGTTTTTCCGAGAAATTTTGGTGCAGTCGATTTTTGGTAAAAAAGCAAGGTTATACACTGCTTTTTTTTTTGAGGCCGGAAAAAAAAATTGTCTGAAATCGACCGGGAATAAACATTTTCTTATAGAATGTGGCCTGTAGAATCCATAATTTCAAACAGTTCCAAGATTGGGCTCTTAGTTCAAAAGTTACAGCCCATTGAATTTTCTTTCGAAATTGGTTTCTGGTCCATAACTTTTTATTGAGAAGTCTGATAAAAAAAAGTACTAATTGTTTTGGATTCTACGCACCAAAATTAATAAGAAAAAGTGTTTTCCCGAGAAATGTTGGAGTAGTCGATTATTGGTAAAAAAGGAAGGTTAAGTATCCAAATACTTTGCGAATACTAAATATTTGTGAAAGTATTTGAGTGACAAATACAAATACTGCTTCCATAAAAGTATTTAATTACAAATTATTTGAATACCTACTTTAAAGGATTTGAATACTAAAAAGTATTTACAAAATCGAATACTGCCCAGCTCTGCCCCCAGGTATTACAACTGTGTACAGAAAAAAATGATCAAAGTCCTCGTGTGAGATCGAAGGGACTTCAGCGCATTTTTGTGTGGCAGATCAGTGTTTTATTAGCCAATATTGACGCCACCATCAATAAGATCTTGCCGAAAGCTACCACGTTCACTTTGTCGGTACCATTTTCTCACTTACCGTGCACTTGCAATTCGCGTTTGAAGTTTTGACTCCACCATCAGTAAAATCCTTTGGGGGTTACCATATTCCCTTTGTCGACACCCACTTCTGATCACCCGCAACAATTCGGATTTGAAGTTTCGACTCCACCATCAGTAAGATCTCGTCGGGGGTTACCACATTCCCTTTGTCGATACACAGTTCCGACGTCCCGTTCATTCGTAATTCACATTTTGGTAGATTTCGCTAAAATCCCGGCATAAAATCGTATTTAACTTTTGGGTACTTCACATAGCTCGACCTTCTATTAGTGACACGAGAAAGAGAGACCGCGATTCGCGCTGTAAGAAACTTTTGGGCGCCCAAAGTCGACTACCCCTCGAAGCGCGCCGCGCAAAAGGTGGTTTATTTCGCCCCTAGGAAAAAAAACAAAATTCCGCCACGCAGGAGTTGTGCGCGTTGACAAGATCTTCCCGACGACACCAATTTGAAAACAATCGGAGAAAAACTGTAGAAGAAGATAGATAAAAACTGAAAAATCTCCAGGTTAGTATAATACGCTCGGGGATGGCGTCCAGATGTCGTCGACTCCAAATCTTGTAGCCCCATCCCTAACGTTCTTAATTACACGGCCCCGATAGTTACATGTACACTCCTTGTCTTTTTACAAGCGTTTTTCTACGGGCGCGCATTTACTGCCAGCCAGCCAGCCAGCCAGCCAGCCAGCCAGCCAGCCAGCCAGCCAAAGTGAGATTAAAAGCTACTTTTTACAAAAAAAAATTTTTGCAAAAATGCGCTAAAAAGTGGTATATTCCCTTCTGAGTGGGAAGAGGGGGCTGCTCATTTCTTAGGTAATAATTTTTAAGTGGTTATTTCTTGATAACTAACATGATTGAGACTGTAAATTCATGTTCATTACCTTTTCTAAAGGTTGCTGATGAGAGCGTCTATACTTGTCATCTCTAAATAAGAAGTTGCCGGATTCAAAATTAAATCGACAACTTCCAGAGAGAACTTCGTAGCTGCTAAGTAAATTTACTTTTCAGGCAAGTTGTTGACTTCTCGATGATGTTACCGGTAACTGTTTGTTCCTGTTCCATTCCTAATAAAATTAAATCCATAAAAGCGATTCGTTTTATTTTCATTCAATCAGTCTCAGCAGACGAGCCTTTCGCACTTGCGGGAGGTGAAAAGTGTACGCGATAAAATTTAGAGAAACCCCAAGGATATTTGGAAGTTGTAATAAAATTTACAACTCGAGATTTCCTTTCAACAGCCCGGGATGTATAAAACAAGGTACATAATAAATAAACCATAATAAAACGGGGTAGATATCGATTATTGGATCAGCCGTATAATTTTAGCTTGGACTGGCCTCTGGATACGTTGCGATTGTGTTGAAATGATGCGTTAAGGTGAAATACAAACAAACCTTTTGGAAAGACTCACGTAATCGTTCCCATTAATTTATTCTTTACCGGCCCATGAACAATATCAAATTTATTAATTCAGAACCTTTTTGCAAGATATGACAGGAGGGTTGTAAGTCATTCTTACCTGTTAGAACTAATACGTACCCCGATCCTTTTCATAACAACTCTTATTTGGAAAAAAAGCATGCACAATTTAATAACAATTTGAAGAATTATTATTAAAAACGATAGGAATTTGTTTTTTTTTTTCAACTAAAGGAGTGTATTTTTGGTCACTCCATCATGCAATTTTAGGGAAGAATTGACACTCGAATTACTATCCTTAAAATTACTTTAAACTGAACTTTTACGGGGAGAAATTTCCACCGTGTAAAATTGTTGTGCGAATTCCACCTTATTTTCAATACATTTTTCTTCATAACTTTCTGCGACAGTAGACGCTTTTTTAATGCTGCCTTGATCAACTCCTTTGTTTGCCAACATTGTAGCCGAGGTCCTGTGTAGGCTGAATTTCCCTTCTTCAAGTATGTGGCTATTTTCGACGGGCAACTGCCTATTGTGTTTTTGCCTAGCACTTGGTTGAAGCGTGTTCCATTCTGGTATTTAATGAAGAGTCTTCTAGAACCCGTCTACATCGGGAATACTTTCGACAGAAAATTTATCTTTTCGTCTTGGTGGTTAATAAATGTGAAAGTTCGCCGTATTCCATTTTTTGTATTAGGTATGGTTAATACGATACAATGAGTTAGTAGTTTTTCATTTTGATTAATTTTTGTTATTTAACATTAAAGTATTATTACTTATATTAAGATTCGAGATATTATCACATTTGCACACTCTATTATTTGTAACTTCATATTGTCCTATAATTGGAATGTTTGTTTTTCTGTTGGGCAATAAAACGTTTTAAGTCACCTTAGTATAAAAAAAGGGGAGTTTTGCAAGAAATAAGTGATTCATCTTTGAGCCGTAGAGCTAGTAAGAGTTAAAGCTGTGGCCCGTGTACAGCGAAATTGCGATAAAGAAAACTGTGAGACAAGTTAGATAATATTTACGTTCATTTTTCTGCCGCTAAGTTGAAACTGATCAATGAGTAAAGTTTGCTAAAGAATTTCCTATTTTGTAAGACCTCCAGGTTAATAATAAAAAAGCAATTTTTAAGTATTACTATTACCATTAAAGTATAAATCAGAGAAAGAAACCTCTGAATTTATGACCAGTGTTTTCAGACTTTTAGCTTGTGGAATCAAATCGTTTTCCATTTAAATTTCATAATAAGGCAACCAAATTCATAGCTCATGTATGCGTTAATTTGTCACCGTAAAATGCATTTAGGTTGTATTCGAAGTATTATTGACGGTTCAATTTTAAGTGATCTTAGTAAAAGAGATGGCGACCTCAATGTAGAAGTTAACTATTTAAATCTTTGCGAGGCCAAAAATAATATTATCCAAAGCTTGGTGGCCCCGATTGAATTTCAAATGTAAATATTCTTCGTTGTCCGGTTTGGATGAACAGTAAATACGCAAATAAAATCGATGTTAATACGACTACCATGAAACTTACGGAACATTAAAATCTACACAAACTCCACCTGCTGTCCAACTCCACCGTGGCATGAGAAGACAAATTCCAGCAAAACGCGAATCCAATGAATGATTTCTCCATATGCTTCTCGCGTGATTTCTGCACTAAAAATGATCATATTCAAAATATTAGATTTACTTTCATGGTTTTAACATGGATTTTAATCTCACAGTAAATACGGAATGCTTTCATTGTTTCTAGAATAATTTATAAACATGCACTGCGGCGTAAATTTAAAATGCGGTTTTTAATCGACCCATCTGTACAGTTCGCAAATGTTTCTCATTGACGTTTTAAATTTTTTCGGTGTAAATTTGCAGCTGCGAGAATGGAAAACCAGCAAATTTCGACCAGCGCCTTTTTGAACTATCTTGCGCAGTACAGGAGGGAAAATCCAAATAAGTCGGCGAAAGATATTGCTCGAGACGGCGGAGCAATGTGGAGAGGTATGACGGAAGAGGAACGGCAACCCTTCAAAGATATGGCGGATCGTGCTCGACGGCTACAGAGAACTAAAGTTAAAAGATCGAAGAGGAGGAAAACGCTAAGGAGGAAGTCGAAAAGGAATTCCAGAAAGAAGCGCGTTTAGGTGTGGGTGAAGAGAAACCTTCGCATAATTATATGATGTAGTTTACTAATTAAATTCTTTGTAATGTAGTTGCTGGCTTGCTGGTTCTGCAAACACTCAGCTTTCGTAGTTACTTTACAAATTTGCTAGATAAACCATGAACCAGGTCGCAGAATTCCTCGACCAGTTTATGCTCTTTCATGGAGCAAACCATCCTGGGTGCAGCAAACCACATGACATAGCTGCCACAGTGCCTCAGGAACTCCAGATATTACTGCGCAGCTAGAGGAGGTGGCAAGGTTTCAAGAGCAGTGTTGTTGTGGACCAATTTCCCTCGGATGATCTTTAGTTTAGTTGCAGAAGAAGCATAAGGGTTCATCATCATCACCATTCTCCTCCTGTCCACCTTCTTCTACCTGTATTCACATTTCAGCTGCAGCTCTCCTCTTCACATTAGGCTTGTTCTGCCACTCAGCCTCTTGGCCCGTCGCTGACTCAGGATTAAGAGGTAATTTCTTACAGATGGAGACAGTTGGGCAATCTCAAAGAGAGGTTCACAATAGTCAATACTGAGATTTTTGGAAAACATGTGGTTGACGCTCTCATTTTGAAGCAAGGACCACATGGAGCAAGCTGGTCTGCCACCTCAACGTGCTCTCCAATTCAGATCAGCACGAAACGTTGGATCAGAAAGAAGCTACATTTCTGGTAGATTCTTGTATTTATATTTGGCTTCATCTACTTTCGCTTTGCACCAATCTACACGCGCATTGTGCTAACCTGAAGCGGGTGCTGAAACATTCACCAGTGCTGCCTTCACCTTGTCCACATCTCCTTTGTTCTGCTTGGTGGCGTTATTGAAACATCTCTTGAAGTCAAAAAGTTGTAAATATTTTTCTTCTTTCGATAATAAAGCTTGTTGTTTACAATCTTCAAACTATGATTCAAATCTTCGGGATGGGATGTGGACTTTCTCCATCCAAAGCTGCTATTTGTCACCAATTCGCACTCCAGCTTCAACCAACTTGGGATTCTCGAGAATCAGTTACACTTCAGACCTTCTGGGGCGAAAAGGACAAGGGTCTCTTCTTAGGAGTTTTGGGAATATCCGGTTGCTGGTTAAATTGATGAGGCGACTTGCTTGCTGAGGTCTTCTCAGAGAGGATACGATTCTCAGGTTTCCTCTTTGGAGTACTCTGCTATCTTTATTGAGGCGACTTGTTGGATCCAGGATTCTTGAAGGAATCAGCTGGCTCTTCACAAGGCTCCTCAAGGTTAGGCACGTTGCTGCAGGAATTTTCGAGGGCGGGTCAACGTTTCTGGATTTGTAACAGGGTCATCACACTGAACGTCGGGTTCTGAAGATAAAAGCACATGGGTTGGAACACTGGAAGATTCATGATGACCAGGAACTTATTGAACTGGCTAGTCTAGAGAAATAGAGCATAAACGAGAGGTTATGTTCCCCTAGAACATGTATTTCAGCGCCGATTTTCACATATAAAATTTACCAAGAGCAGCCTTGGAGATTGTCAGCAAACTGTGGTGAAGAAGAATTCTCTGCATACATGATTCCAGCCAAGAAGATGAATCCTTATACTTGTGCTCATGCAACTGGATTAACCGAGAGAAATCTTGCCCTTGAAAGCTTGTCACCTTCTTCTGGAGGTCCTGAGGGACTGTAGCAGTCAAGTTGGGCTCGTTGGGCACAACTTCATTCGGTTCGATGCACTCAGGATTGGTGCATCATAAAAGAGCACACACTTGTTGAGGAATTCTGCGACCTGGTTTCAATCAAAATAGCTTCAAAGTAATCTAAACTGGACGCAACGAAATTAAGTGTTTTGTAAAAAATCCGCTGAATCCGAATATCATAGTCCCCCTGTAGTGCGGCGGCAGACTCCAGAAAAGGCGCTTAGTTTTCGAGGTCATCAAGTGGTACAACCACATGTGTCATATATCAAATTACGCGGAATAAAAAAACTATTAGATCCATATAGTTTAGATGTCGGCTGTTGGTCGAGTTAAAAGATATTTACACAAAACCTCCAAAATATTATCAGTTTTGTCTGACTTCTCACTCGGCAAAAGTGTATTTTTCTGAAGATGTGTTTACTTTGAAAGATAGAAAATTTTATATCTTTTTATTCCGCGTAATCTGATATATAACACATGTGGTTGTACCACTTGATTAGGTATATGAACGATTTTGAGGCTCTGCCGCCGCACTACTGGCCGGAAACTCCCGGAACATATTGTAATAAACAAAAAACGAGAAAAAACGGGAAAATGTCGCTTTTTTTCACAGTCGACTTCTCGTTGACTATTGCTCTAAGGGAAAAAATGAAGAGATACAAATTTTGAAACTAACGTTAGATTTTCCTTTGTTCCAAGTGCCTATGTATCAAATTTCATTCAAATACTTTTATAAATAAAAAAGTATGCAATTCGGTTTATAAATGGCCGAGATGCGAAAAGGGCACTGTGAATTTTGAATCAATTCGACTTAACTTTTGGCATTGCGTATTATATGGCTAAAGCAATGCCCATATTGAATTTCATGCAATTCAGTTCATAACTAACGGAAATCTAAAAGCGATCGGACATATGGAACATATAAAAAACGGTTTTTTGTTTTTTTTTACAATAACTTTTTTAGCAATAAACGCAGAAAAAATTCCTTCCTTTGGTGCAAGCCTCGACACCATAACGAACCAAATAACGAAAAAAGCAGAACAATAGTTCTTAAGATAAAGAACTAGTAGCGGCTCAACGAACGAGCGGACGGACGGACGCATTTTTTTTTTATTTTTGCGGAAATGCGCTAATAATAATAATAATAATAGTTTAATGCCCAACAGAAAACAAATTCCAATTACAGGACATTTAACAGATAATATAGAGGCGATACAAGTAGATATTACAAACAGTAGAACAATTGGTATAAAAAAAATTATAGAACTAAAATAATTAAAAAAAAAAATAAAAACCAAACCAAACAACTATATAAAAAATAGCAATTAAAGATTAATCTCAGTGAATATACAAGTTAGTGTTGAATTAAATATGTCCACGGTTTTACAAAGGTTATTGTATGTTTTACACGAACTTAAAATTGGAGACATATATAAAACATTAGTACGTGGCGGAGAAAGGTGAAATGGTAAACTCAAACGGTAGTGATAAGATGGTACAAGAAAATTAATTTTAGACAGCAAATCGGGGGTATCTAGTTTATCGTGCACAATATTAAATAGGAAAGTTATACTACTTTTTATTCTTCTATCCTCTAAACTACTAACATGAAATAGGTTTAGTAAAGTTTCATGACAAAACCCTCTAGGAGGATAATGACCTTCAGTTTTGTAATATAAGAATTTTAAGAATCTCCTCTGAACATGCTCGATCAAATCAATATTTTTTTTTGATGACGCGAACCAGATTAGTGAGCAATACTCCAGCTTACTTCGAACAAGTGAAAAGAATAGTTCTTTAAGTGCAACCATATTATTGAAGGATTTACAATTCCTCAGTATAAAACCTAGAGTAGACATTGCTAAACGCGTTACTGTAGCAATGTGATGCGAAAATGTAAATTTGGAATCAAAGTAAACGCCTAGGTCTTTAACCAAATCGACCCTTGTTAACCGCAGGGAATGAACTACATAATTATATACAATAGGTTGATGTTTCTTAGCGTATGTAACTATTTTACATTTAGAAATATTTAAAAATAAACAATTAGTAGAACACCACCGCACAACACTGTTTAGTTGCTCCTGCAGAAATTGACAGTCACTGATCGAAGACACTTGAGTAAACAGTTTTAGGTCATCGGCAAATAGTAGTGCACCACACTTCAATAAAGCAGTTAAATCGTTAATATATAACAGAAATAAAAGAGGTCCCAGGGTAGATCCGTGAGGGACACCTGAAGTAACTATAACAGAATCAGACTTAAAATTATTGTACAGTACACGCTGGGATCTGTTGCTTAAATAAGATTTAAAAAGCTTCAGTAACCCTTCATTGAAACCAAAATTAAATAGCTTGGCAATAATGATGTCATGGGGAATGCTATCAAACGCCTTTTTGAAGTCGGTATATATGACGTCAACTTGTCCACGCTTGTCGATGGTTTCTGCAATAACATGCGACAAACATGCTAAGTTAGTGGTTGTAGATCTGTGTGCCATAAAACCATGCTGGTGGATGGATATAAGTCGTCTCACCTTCGAATAAATCCTAACATACAAGACATTCTCAAAAATTTTTGCGAAGTTGCTTAAAATGCTGATTGGTCTGTAGTTACTAACGTCGTTGGAGTCACCAGATTTATATACAGGCGTAACGTTAGCATTTTTCCAGCTATCGGGAAATACATTAGTAGCCAATGCAAGATTAAATATACGTGTTAAAGGTTCAGCAAACACAGCTGCACAGTCTTTAATAAAAAAAAGCTGGAATAAGATCGGGACCAGATGTGTTACCATTTTTTAAGTTGTTTATGGCTGTGGAGACTTCATCAACAGTTACACTTTCGATATGGATAATTGGTACATTATTATAGTCATAGAAGTCAGTAACATCACTATTTGTTGATGTCGAATATACACTACTAAAGTAATCACTAAATGCTTGTACAATGTCTTGAGCATTCTCGAAAGTTTCATTGTTAAATCTCATACTGGATGGAATGCGAGAACTACCTCTCCTTGAGTTGATAAAGGTCCAAAAACGTTTTGGATCGATAGAGATTGTAGCTTGCACATTGGAAATGTAGTTATTATAAGCTGTATGGATAAGTAACCTAAGATCCTTACGCAAGCGTTTAAAATTGATTAAGTATTGTTCGGTTCCATATTTCTTGAATTTTTTGAAAGCAGCAAACTTTAGCCAAATCAGACGTTTAATTTCAGGGGTGTACCAAACAGGATACTTAGATGATTTGTTACTATACCTAGGAACATATGCATCCAGTACCTGATACAGAAACTGGTAGAAACGGTCACAAGCAAAGTTCACACTAGTACAAGACTCCAAAAACGACCAGTCGGCCTGCAGTAAAGAGGCATATAAGTTAATGAAATTTGCTTTCACAAAGTTATAACGCTTGTTCCGATTATCAATAGGAAAGCGCTCAATACTTTTAATCTTCAGCGATATATCAATACATAGAGCTGGGTGATAGACATCTTCCGTAACTATAGGCTCAGTATCATGTATTACAGAACAGGTTATATTGGCAAAAACTAAGTCCAGCAATCGGTTCATTGAGTTGACTACAGTATTACATTGGTTTAAATGGAGAAAGTCAGCAAAATTGTTGAGCGTTGCGGTCCTGTTGTCAAGCACATGCACACTATTATAATTAGGAACGTTAAAATCACCAACTATGACCACATTAGTCGAGAAACATGATTGTTGTTCCAATAGTTCAAAAAAATGCTGAAATGTATCAATAGACGTACTCGGGGGTATGTATATAGCAAAAACAGACAACACACAAGTATGTAGTAAACACTTACAACCAACAATGTCAATGGATGGAATAGCATCAATTAGAGCTTGCACATTCAGGAGTTCAGAACGAATATTACGATTCACAGCAATCATTGCTCCACCGCCCCATTTTTGATTAGTGATGTGAAATTTGCGATCGCAGCGATAAATGCTGTAGCAGTTTGGTAGGAGTTCATTGTCCATGATATCAGGCGTCAAAGCAGTTTCAACCATGCAAAGAATGTCATAATCACAATTTAGACCGTAAGAATACAGAGAGTTAAGTTTTGATTTAAGACCACGTGTATTTTGGAAATAGCACTTTAAGTTGTTTTGAGTATTTAATGTTGGGCAGGAGTTGCGTTTTTTGAACTGACGATGGTTGGAACATTTCGAATATATTTAATTGTTAGATTACTTTCACCGTTTTGAATGCGATTGTGAAGAGTTAATCTTACAGATTTCAAAAATTCCCGTTGCATCAATGTTTCATCTGCTGTTATATATAATTTACCGTTTCGAGGCAATTTAGCTTTGTTCTTCAAAAGTAATACTGCATCGTCTCTGCTATTAAGTACAACCTTGATCGGCCGCACTTTATCTTTCATGGCAGCGCGCCCCAAACGATAGATCATGATATGGTCCGTAGATACAGGTGCAACCTTATCAATGACGTTTACTACTTGACGCAAATCCTCCTTCTTTTGATCTTCAATGGTACCTTCACATTCATCCAAGCCGTGGATAATAATGTTACGCGATCGTAGATTGCGCTCGTTCATCTCGCTAATTAGGTTTTCTCTGTAGATAGCGTCGCTGAGAGTACTAGATGATGCTTTCTTCAATGCATTGATTTCATCTCTCATTTCAAGCATCATTTTAACTAGATCACCCAATTGCAAGCGATCGCTTGAACAATTTTCACATAAAAATTTAATTCGGCGATCTTTGTCGTTGAGACACTTGATTTCCGCTCTGGATAAACCAGAGCAAGTTGTATGTACGGGTTTATCGCACGCATCGCATTTAAGCTCTTTATCAGCATCTACATTATTAGCACAAACGTTACACTTCGATATGGAAGGCATAATTATTAGAATTCAAAATCACAGAAATAACGGAATATAAGGTAAGCGTACCGCACTCGATGAGAGTTACTTACTTATGGAAAAAAAGGAACCCCGTAAATTAACAATCTGTTTTTACTAAGTAAAATTCATCAGATCTTTTTGAAAATCCGTATTTGGTCACTTCTTTTGATGACAAAACAATACTACAAACCCGATTACCATAGGTATCATAGTCATTGATTAATTAAACAAACAAATTAAAAAAACGATGCTTTGTTTTTCACATTGGGCGACTCCCAGAGCGTTCTCAATTTTTTTAGAGTTAGTGAACCCTATATCAACCGTTTTCAACAATTGTGCCGATGATTTTTGCAAATCGGCGGATTGTGGAATTTTTTTTCAAAATTCGAAGAATTTTCTTAGTTAACAAATGGAATAATTTCCAAAAAAAGAACAAGAAATGTAGATCTATAATAGGCGAATGGAAAGCTCTCAGAAAGACCTACACTTAAAAAAATACGGCCAAATCCGATTAATAGTTCACGAGAAATTAGTTTTTGAGTTTGGGCTTGTTTTCGAGACAACAAAAAAGAGTTTGCAAATTCGAAATCGCATCGAACGATCCTTAAAGGTTGAAATTTCTTATGACTGTGACCAAAATGTAATCATCGGGAAATTTTTGAAAATGGGTGTTTTAGGCAGCAGATAACCTATTACTGTCACTGTCATGAAACTAAAATTTGCAGACATAAAGAGCCGGAAAATGAAGGATTTATGGACGGATTTTGGGTAAAATAAACTTAGGAAAAAAGCTCAAATCCAAATTCTACAGAAATGCTCAAAACTGCGGTACGTACGAAAACGTTAACTTGAAAAGATGCAAAGCGAAAAAAGATCCCCTCTAAACTAAGTTTTACCTTTAATATTAAACTTCCCGAAATACGGTGAGGACCGTAGAAATTCCGGACCGGCCGGCGGCATTCTGCGTTAATACTGTCTAAAAGATTAAAACTTCTTTAATTAATTTTGCAAGCTGCTGACGTCGGAAAAAAATCAAATTCAATGAAGCCCCTCACGACCGTGAATAGGGATGCTTTTACTGCAACCACATTTATGTAGCTTATTGGGTAATTGCAAACTTAACTGGCCGGATTGGTTAATTTTCTAAAACTCGATAGTTAGTGCAGTAAGGTAATTTGTTAAATTGGAGTTCCTCTGTGTCGGCATTATCAAAACTGATATCAGCTCCGTAAACCTGCATGGCCTTTTGCAATTTTATTTCTCGTTTTAATTAACAATAATCCATGAGACTCGAGGAAAATTAAATTAATACTTTTACTTTCTGTTCTTCAACTCCTAATTACTTTCAGCGCGAACCGAAGTGCCGCAACTCAATACCGCTTCTAGTACCGGGTGTTCGCGTATCGAGTGGTCATGAAAAGTAGGTATAACTTTAAGGCGGAAAACGGGTGCTTCGTTACAATGAGAATAAATTTGACAGCGATGTGGTAAAATGAACGAATTAGTGACACTTGTAGGGAAGTAACAGTAACAGGAATACCTTTTTAATATAGTATATGTGTACTTGGACCCGAAGAGTGCAAAATAAATTAATTTTTCGATTTACTAATATTTTTGAACTGATCTGTGTACAATACTTGTTATAATAAAATGAAAATATTTACATTTAAATAGACTTCTTTTACGTTTTAGTGGGGAGTCGCCCATTTAGGATATAGAACCAAAATAGCATCCAGTGTATGTATAAACGCAAATGAAGTAACGTCGAGGTGTACATTCTAAATACGTTGTGAAAAGGGCCGGTCAAATGAGTGTTTAACTAGCTACTGCTGCTATTACAGGTAGAAGTTTAAATACACATTGTTATTAAGTGGAAAAAAACTCTACCTGAGTTAGACCCTGTCCTATTATATCGATATCACTGTATCTACAATCAATCTCATTGTTTATGGGTCTAGTTTAGCTCGTAATCACGCTTCTGCCGAGCCCATCGACGCCAAAGGATGACTGTTGTTAACGCTTTAATGACATTGAATTACAATCCCACATAAAAACCTATCCGAGTTCAATTATAAGTTATCGAGTTCGCCAACTCCGTGCGCCCTCATTCGGTTACCCATGCTGTATATCGGTCTCTAAGCATGTTTCCCAAACTTCGCTCAAAAGACCATATTAGATCGTAAAAGAGGCATTAAAGACGTAATAGCCGGAATATCGCGGCAGTAGGTGGTGCAGATGTCGTTAAAAGTAAATACTTGTTAGTCTCGTTAACTGTTATCTTTAGTACTCAAATGCATCACAACCTGGAGGTAGGTATTGTAAATTTACTCTTTGTTAACTATTGTCATAGCACGCAATAATTAAAGGGATACTAGAACTAGACCGGCTATTGTAAGAAGTTAATAATGGTCGTAATAGCATCTAAATAATGATAATCTTATAAGAAATAATGTTTACTTAAGACTAGCGCCAAAGCTTAGTAGGTAAACTTGCTCTGTGAAATATTATAAAGCAATATCAAGTATAAACGGCAAGGATTAGCTTTATTTATAACTACTACTAATATCTATTTGTCTTGCAATCGCCAAAAGGGATAGAAATGTTGGCCGGTTTGACATAAGGAGTGGAAAAGGAATTTCATGTAGGAAGATTTTGATTGTGGGCATCTTATGATTAATAACCTTATTTGTTATTTATTTGCGTCTTGAAAAGTACATATTTATATTTCACGGTATAGCACAACAGTGGTGTATGATTGTAATTTTTTGTGGGACATTGGGCTAGGGCGTCGGTTACAAAAAATCTGAAATTAGCGTTATCCGGTGCGATTTGTATTGATTTCTTCCTTATTCTAAACCGGTGTTCAGCAGTTACGTTTATAATTCATGTTTCCAACAACACATTTAAGCTAAGGCATTGTCGATTTCCCACATTTTTTGTTCTTCCTTTATAACATGTTTGCAGTTCCGTCAGTTTTCCGCATTACTGTAAAAGGTGTTGTTTTCTTCCCAGTTCCCCTTTTACTTGGACCCAAACCAACTCCACTGGGTTTAATTCGCAGTGATAGCGGCAAACTTAGCGAAGAAATATTAAGACATAGGTATTGTGTTGCCTTGCAAAAAATCTCTAATTTTGGAAAGTTACCCTGAAAGGATATCTTTTTATTAAGTAGCCGTTCTTTGATGTTGTCTTTCTTCCAGGATGCTCTTGGGAACTGTGTTCTGCTTGTCCTTGTCCTGAATGGTATTTTTGTTAATTATTGGTCGTAATGATAAGCGTATACCCCGGAATAAATTTCAGCATTTGTTCATCATATTTTTTCAATACATCGGCGTTCGTTCATGGGAAATGAAAAATCAGATCAGTGGTAATTATGAGCGTTGTACCATTCCCCGACGGAGCAACGGGGCTTTACTAGTAATCTGTAGACTATCCCCCCTCCCCCCATAACCGCTTGGCGGTTAGTTTGAACATTTTTATCTTGCCATAGCTTCGAAACTACGTGTAATCTAAATTTTATATATGGATTTTTTGCTTCCGTCCACGTACTATATAATTTGTCGAAGATACTGCCTTTTCCAAGAAACAGTTTCAGGCCTCTCTATTAACATTATTTTGATGGCTTTCCCTAAAAGTTTATTTCGTGATCAATCTTTGAACTTGTCGGATGTTCATTAGTGTCATTATCTCCACACTACAATTTTAACATCATCGGTGGTTTTATGTGATCTTCTCTCCAGTTTTGGAGCCGGTTTCATGACGGGTTCTTCCTTCTCTTCGCCTCTTCCTTTCTTAAGTTAATAAATTGGCCTTTTGGAACATGTTGTATACCAAGTAAGCATTTCCCCCAAGCACGTGGAATTGCTATGTTATATTATTGTAATGCCGTGAAAACGTTAAATACATATAATTGTTTTTTCGTTGGTGACCTTTTCCCATTAAGTAACCACTACTATATTTAACACTAATTAATATAAATATCATAACTGGAGGAAGGTATCTCTTGCTGGTTGCTGGTATGTCTCGGTCGAACCCTGTTGTTCCAATTCTTATTTAAAATCCCCAAGCATCCATTTGGCAGGTGAAATCCAGGATGGTTTAAACGGCCTTACAAGATGGCCGTTATCTTAACTAATAAGAGCGAATATGTTCCTAATTACGATGGTAATTTGCACAGGAACGCCCGTATACTTGTTATACCTTCGAACTGGGACTGGTATTTTTCAGCGGGGGTACCCCTCTTAAAGTACTACATAAAGCACCCATCTCTAAATATGGTCAAATAAGGCATCGCCTAGGTGTGCGAGTTTCAGGGTAAACGAGTTTGCCCGAAGTTATCCGATGAAACACGATTTCAGACTATCAACATGTAAACTGACAAATAACTATTAATTAATCGCCCACATATGGCAAAAAAACAAAACTTATTAACGGTAAGTGTGCAGAGATTGCGATAGGACTGCGGGCATTGCGGCGTGATTTCGACGAGAATCAAGAACGTACACTGAATTCGGCAGGATTGCATGGATTTCGGCCAGATTTCGGTGAGATTTCTAGGAATTTGGAGTGATTCCCTTGAATTCGTCATGATTGCGAGGAATTCGGCTAGCTTTCGGATGATTTCGAGGGATTGCGGAGAGATTTGGGGACAAATGTACAGTGGTTACCCCCTTAGATCCTCCTAACGACACAAGTGTAATTCGAGCTATAATTCAAACTTCGGTCACAAAAATACAAGCGAATCGTCAAAGGTAGAAAACTTTCTAATTTGATATACAATTCACCTCAAGGAAATTAAGACACCATTAGTTTTTTTCAACAAGGGTTTCGAACGAAAAACCGGAAAGGGGACGAATGTGAAGTTTCCAATCCCTACGCTTCAAATTTGCGTGGATAGAAATTGCACCGATAGGTGGAGCCCACTGTTAAAACCGCTTAAAGTCACTAAATATAGAAAGTACCGCAATCCATTGGGCTCGTGTGTTAGAGAGAGAACGCATGACTTTTGCCCAAAAATGGCGGAAGTTACCAGATTCTAGTAACTTTATTGTTAGGGATTGTCCCACTTGTTTGGAGATATCTGTAGATATATAATTTTATAAAACATGACAGTACTATGAATTATGATGAAGTTAGGTTATAAAAAATTACAGCTATTCCCATTTTATTTCTCAATTTTTTTAAGTTGGCAGCAAATTTGCCCAAAAATGGTGGATGATTGCGGTACTTTCTATATCTGGTGACTTTAAAACCCCTAACTATAGATGTTACGGGGGTTCTCCAACAAGTAATAATACCGTGAGTAATAATAATGAATTCTTCGTAATGGAGAAAATAAATTGACTGCATGGTTTATCTGTAAGGCTTATCATTCAGATCTCTAAGTGTTTGTCTAAATATAGTTACTATAGTAGTTAAGTAAATACTACATTCAACACTAAACCGCACAATTAAATACATTCCTCGCTGTAATGTAAATTGTCTCTATTAGAGTTTTCCAAATTCCGTAATGCTTTGATGCGGTCCATTTAAAAGGATACACACGGGATTTGTACGTGAGAACCTCTCTATTTAAAAAACAGGGAATTCAAACCAAGCATTTTTGTTCAGATTTGTAATGCTATAGGAGGTGAACCTTGATGTCATATTCTTCATTCACATGGTTATTACGTGGTATCGTCTTCCACAATTTCTACGAGTTAAGAAGCGAAATAACAATATTTTTGAGGTACTAAGAATTTGGGCATATTAAGTTATATTTAATTCACGACACTTAGTAGATATTGCTGGATATCCTGGTTGCCGAATATGACCCTCACAAAAATACATAGGTAATGCTGAAATGTCACGTAGTCACCCCACTATTCGTTATTGAAAATGACCTCAAAAGGCCCCCAAAACTAGATTTACAAACAAGATTATTTAATAGTATTTATTTTCACAAATACTTTTAATTGTTTTGCAAATAAACTCTCGGCTTACCTAAATTTACGAGACGCAACATTTACTGAGTTCATAAAGAAACCCTAAATCTAAAATTAAATCCAAACTTTATCCAACACTACATTAAATCTACCTACAACAGGTTTCTGTTGCTGAAACACCAAACACCACAGATACAAAGAAAATATCACTCACTTTTGGCACACTTGTATGACGCTCGCGACATGCGTTTTTTTTTACCGTTGAAATTGTAACAATAGCTTCTTACGAGGGTTGCGACAAAAGTTCCCGGCCTAACATTGATCTAGAGATCGCGGTCAAGCCAATCTTTGTAACGTCCCACTTAACGTTACTACGCAATACAGGACTACACTTCCCTTCAAGACATTAATGTTAATTCATTAATTTTGTAATGCTCATTGGTTGAATGGGGTATATGGGCAAATTCGTCTTATTCTGTAATGTATTAAGTGTAGAATTGGAGAGGAAAGATTAAGGAAAATGAACTGGATTAGACATGTACTAAAAAAGAAATGTTTGTTGCAGGGAATAATCGAGGGAACTGTTCACGGAGGAAGTAAACGAAAAAGAAGAAACAGGAAATTGGTTGCCGACCTGAAGCAGAAAGAAGAAGGATTTGAAGGAGTAAACGGAAGAACAGTGGATAGAGAGTCGTGGGGAAGAGCCATCAGGGACCTAGATTAGCAGAAAACTAATGATGATGATGGTGATGATTCTATAGTGAAAGATTGGGCAAAACGATCTTGAATAGAGCGGGAATCCTTGGCAGATGACATTGTGATGACCAATGAAAACATCTCCCTTGTTAAGGAGCTCGTGTTAGGCGATCCAAGTTAAGTGGTCGAAGTTCGTCGAATTATACACGAACATTTGGGGATTTGAGGGTAGAACTGTCCATGTCTACAATGTCTGAAAAGTGCACATTTGACACACAGATGGATTTGAAGTTTTGAATAGTAAAAGAACGACGACTGTGTTTTTTATTTTCTAAAAAGCGATCGATTTCGGGTTATGAATTATACCCATCATCTGGCTACGCTAAAATTACAAATTAATGAAGCTGATAGAGAATTATAAATTATTACCGTCAAAGATATGAAAAAGCAGCGTATTCTTGTATGACTTTCATATCTTTGACGGTAATAATTTATAATTCTCTATCAGCTTCATTAATTTGTAATTTTAGCATAGCCTGATGATGGGTATAACCGTGTATAACTCATAATCCGAAATCGATCGCTTTTTAGAAAATAAAAAAACACAGTTCTGGTTCTTTTACTATTCAAAACTTCCTTAGCAGAACCAGAAAATGGAGAACTTCATCACATATACACAGATAGATGTTAAGGCTCCTCTGTAGTCAATTTGCATTTCAATGTTATTGCAATTGGTTAAACCACCAACAATACACCTTTCTACGTATATTCATGGAGTGCGAAAACGGTATATTTCTATCTTTTTCAGTTTTGCATATTTTCTTCATTTATTGTTAAACACAATAGACCAGGTATAATGATCAAGGACTAATTATGTAAACAAGTTTATTGAAAAGGTGTAGTCAATATTCGAATAAAGCTATACAAATACCTGTTCCTTTTACTCCATTTGTCTATAATGAGATCTTCTGTAAATTACTTGATTCTAAGGTAATTAGTGGAGAAAATTCGCAATGTTTGCTAACATTTCCCAATAGATTATTAGTTAATTACACCTTATTATTATTTCCTGTTATTTGTTTTAATCAATTTTACTGATCAACTTTGATTTAGACATTTTTATAATTAATAGGTTATTATTTACTTATTTAAAAAAAAGTTCTTATCTTTTCAAAAAATAATTGTACAGTTAGCGTATTCGTTTTATTTATGCACGGCCCATGAAGGTTTTTTACGAACAGACAAAACTGCTGGTAAAAATGTAACTAACACAATAACACATGTCTATACATATTGTCATTGCAACCTATCTTCCATTTTTATGGGTAGAACCATATTCCGCACCAAAAAGCATGAGATATCACATGGACATCAAGCAATCGAATTTACACCTTTTGGTCTGTAAGTATCGATATTGGCATCGTTTGTGCGGTATCATAATTCGGTTTTTTAAATCCTTAATTCAGTAGTGAAAATTGAAATTGGGCATTCCTCTATTTCTTTGACGACCAAGTATTCATCCTTGTTGATATCAGATCATATTGAAACAATTATAAATTGTGCACAACTCTTGTGCAGATAAAGTGCATTTTCTAAACCGAAATAGCTTAGTAAATAGTTGGGTTATAAGGCTCTTCTGTTGTCAAGATATTCGCTTCGACTTCATCAATAGATGTCTCGTCCAGACGATTCATTCTGCCTCTCCTCCGACAAACTGTATTCGCTCTTATCGTGTTGATCTTACCAATGGATATATTTGTTCCACACGTCCCAATCGCCCTTTGTGAGTACCTCCTCCGGCAATTCGCTATAGAGATAAAAATTATAACCGATCACGATGAAGCGTCGAAGAGGTAAAAATGGATTCCTTTTGTTGAGACCTTTCATTAGAGTATGGATAAAACTAGTCCCTCTCTTCCCCGAACTCCCTATTTTGATAAGGGTAAAAAAGAGGGGGGCCTTAAAACATCTAAAAGTGATGGCCGCCTGGCGGACCTCCAAGGTATAGGCTACTTATTGCAAAAAATTCCAAGACTATATATATTACCATTCCCCTAATAGTAGTTAAAAAAAAGTGGGCCCGGGCGGACGGGCAAAACGCAAACAATTACACATTTTTTTATTTCTTAAAAAATCCGCTAAAAATAAGTACACAGTATAATATAGAACATATCGTTTTCTGTTGCCACATAGTAATGGAAATTAAAAAAATCGCAGCAAAGTTGATGTGAAGATTGCGGGACTCGCAAAAAGCATAGGTACTCAAACGGAAAAAGTAAATAGTCCGAAATTTGTTAAAAGTGCGAGAATTTTTTATATCTGCCACTAATAACGGGGAAAACCAACGAATTATGCCGCTTTTTTTGATACGGATATTAATTTTGGTGGTGTCTCGCTAACTTGACAAACTTTACTTTTGAATTGATGCTAATTAACCGGATTTATGGCTCAGTGGTAGAGCATTGGGTTATAAATCCGGAGGTCGGGTGTTCGAACCTGGCTTGAGGTGAATTTTTCATCTGCGGCGGAGATGGAAATTACCTTAGACCAGTTCCGAGCATTCTACCGGCTACTCCGAATTAGGTTTTCCTGCAGTTTTCCTAATTCGTGAGGTAAATACCGGAGTAGTATAGACCAACTTAAGACCTTCTGCAGGGGCACCTCTAAATAGCATTCTGCGGGTCACTCTGTAATTGGGTGCATGCCTGTTGAGGGCCCAAAACAAGAAAGGGATAATAAATAAATAAATAATTGAAACTTCTGATGTATTTTGTAAGGATACTACATAGGAATTGTGGTATTGTGCTTTCTCCTTATGTCGAGGTCATGCGTTTGTTCTGCCCTACCACATTTTTTAAATGTTTTTATGCACGTAATAAGCAGTTTCATGGTACAAAATGTTAAAAAAAACAAAAAGGAGTCACATTTTTACACCACACCTGAATTGCGACAAGAAGCCAACAAATTATTGGTATAATCGTCTCACTATGTATCTAAAACACATAGTGGTCGTATTCCGCTTGGGTTGAGCTAAGAAATGGGGCTACTATTTGATATCTTCCTAAACAAATTTCTTGAAGAATCTAGATAGAATGAAAAATGTTTTAGAAACAAAAAAGTATTTCTATAAAAATAAAAATAAACATTAGCTAATTATATAGTAGTTTATCTAATCCATGTCATTAGGAACGAGGTAACAATGTGTCAGGATAATGCCAGGTAGTTTCTTTTGTCTTCCCTTGCAAGTAATGAGATATCGCCTTAGGGGTTTTAAGTGCAATTTGAGTTGCCTACCTTTATGTTAACGCTGCGCTCTTTTCTGAAAATCGCGGAACTTATTTTTTAAAATATATGCCTTATCATAATACTTAGATGGAAATAATATCTTTAAGTACCGCCGTAAAAAATACTGTCGGATTTCCAAATTAGTGCTGTAGGTTTTTCTACTCCCATTACACCGGCTGTTATTTACGAAAAACAATTTTTCTATTCAACGATCTTCCTAAAAAACTAAGACCGATATTTCAACTTTTTTTAAGTACCGCCGTTCTTTTCATCATTGCAAAGAATATCCACTATCGAGAATTTGTTATACTTCAACTACAAAAGCAGCATTTCATAAGAAAGTTTAGCTATTTTTCCAATATGGCGGATTGACCACAGAGGAGCCTTAACATAATGATACGATGGCAATAAGCAAGCTGTGAAGGCCAACACAATACATTGTTAAAAAGAAATTAACACAATAGCCCACATCCATAATATGTAATTAATTTGCCACCGACTGATGTTATGTAATTGGAAGTTTGAAAGAATATCAAATATAAATTGAGAAAAATGCACGGAAGCTAAAGAAAATTGTAAACTTACTTAAATTGAATTTTAGAATCTTTGATAACTTGATTATGGCGAGGTTTTCCTTCAAACGCGACACCGACGAATAAAATAAATACTTTAAGCACTAAATAAGGAGCGAACAAATAAAACGAGTTCATTCCTTAATCTTTAGATTGCTCAACTTACGGATAAATGAAGCTTATCTCGCAGTCTTTGATCAGATATCGACGAGCAAAACCCTACTTCTTGTCGGGGTTTAATTGATCAATTACGATAATGCAAATCAGACTTTATAGCATACAATTGACCGGTGTTCAGGACGGATTCTACAAGTCCACACTCTAAACTACAGGTTTAGCTTTAGGCATTTTCAGAATATATACGTTCTTTGAACTACATACAGATATTCGTTCAGTGCGAGAACGTATGGTAGAGAATAAGATTAATATTTATATTTTAAAAAGTTTCCGTTGTCTCTTAACTGCTGGAATTTTAATTACGGTTATGAAGCTTCTGTTATTTATTTTAGTATTAGCTGTCTACAATCTTGTAGTTAAAATTATCTTCGCTCTTCTTTTCTATATTGCTTCTATATCGATAAAATTCTATTTCTCTATGTTAATTTTGTTTGCCAGATCATAGCTAGATAATGAACTCTTTTAGTTTACTGCTGTGATGATACATCACTTTGACGCCTACATGGTGATATGTCCGCTCGTTTTTAGTTTATGTATGAGTGATGGGCATTACAAAAAATTACTTAACAGCTTAAGGTGGCATAAACATCTGTTACAGTAATCGCAGATGTCATCTCAAAATAATTCTTTTGTTTGTTGTCCACCCTCCTAACTACGTGTTGTATGGTTATTAATTCTTATTTACAATGGAACATTATTACGGTTCTTGGGATATGGAAACGCTTATATCGGTTTCAGTTCGTTATTCAGTAACTTATAATGTTAAAAGTAGCGGATCAATCTAACAAATATAGCAATATGGCAACTCGAACCAGTTAGAAACTGCCACTTAAACTGCATTAAAGATCCTTCATTCCAATAAAAATTTTTACAACTTTACTATTGACAATTTGGATAAACCATCAGGAGCACTTTCGTAAGGCACTTTCTATGAGAAAGTGATGAGACACTTTGCCGCGACGCAAAACGGGTTAATTCAGTTATTAAGTAAAGGTGGGGGATGGTTATTGTATAAGTACTCCTGAATAGGGCGTAATAGACAGATGTGAAAGAAGAGAAAAAGCGGGAAGAAGAATCGAAGAGCGTGGAAAGGCGTTTGAAAAAAGCAAGAGGAAGGTATCAGGAAAGTAAACAGACAACGTAAAGTGGGTACGAGTAAGAAAAGAAAAGGAGGAAAGGAATTGGAACTAAAATAGAGGGAGGCAAGTGTAAATAGAGAAATCGGCGAAAAAGGAGACATGAGTGGGATGGAAGAATAATCGTCGCGAACGAAAAGCGATTGAGGAGCTGGACTATTTTCAAAACGAACTTCTACATAAAAAAAACAATAAAATTATGTAGAGTGCATTTTTGAATTACACATAACATTACAACCTTGTTTAAAGTGTAATACGGGGCCATTATTTAGGTGATAAACTTTTTTAATCGTAACATTAGGATGCATTGAAAATGATAAATAATAATAGAAATGAAGTATAGGTTAGAAGAATAACTAAAGTAAATACTGAAAACGAAAAATTTACCCTCAGCAACTGGATAGATTATCTACATTTCTTATAGGGAACAGGTAAAGTAATAAACTGGCACATGTTTAGTTCACATAAGCTCTTTATTATTTAAAAGGGGGGTCTAATAATGAGATTCGCGGAACGCTGTCGTACATCGACGGAATATTTTTTTAAAACAAGGGAAGCACTTTTCGTATACTTAGATCGCCATAAACAACACTCAACACATCTCCGTATACATCCAACCCTAATATTGTAGGTGCTTTTACTTCCGATATTGACGTCGTATTCCTACTAGAAACCCTAAAAATAAAGCTTTAAAATAGCGGCGATATAAAATAAACAAGTTTGAGCACTTTTAAGGACTATTCTTCTTTGTCATTTTGAGAGCGAGATTTCCGTAATTCCATTATCCGTATTCAGTTCGCGCCTCTTCTGGAAACATATTCAGCATAAATATAGTTCCGCTGATTCCCACAGGGTTCGAGGGCGCAACGGTCGAGACCTGCAGAAATTTTCAATTCGCAATTATCGGCTCTTCGAGACCCTTGATTATAGGCTTCGCCGCACCGTGCTGCTAAGCACAAAACTTCTTTTTGAAGCGAGTTTTTTTTAGAGCTCGGGAATCCTTCTTTGAAATTATTTTCGTAAAATGCAATAAAGCAACTCGAAATCCCTGCCTGTCAAGTAAAAATTTAACTACGGAACAGACGAATGCTCATTATAGAGACAGAAACGGAATTAAACGATTGGTTGTTTAGTTTGCAAGCAAAACATTTACTATACGTTGCGCAAAATACTTATTTACTTGTAGCTGAAAAATTGTCGAAGGATAAAATTGATTAATACTCTTAAGGTTTGCCTAATTAGAGTAAACGTTGATCATTTTGTATTAATGATATGAAGCACTTCTGTGATGATTCCCGGCTCGATTTCATTTAGCTGCGTTTCAGCACTTCCATGCGCCTCCATCATAGACATTTTAGCAACTAGAACTTGCGTTTCTGCACTATATGGGTTTGTTACCTGGCTACCATCAACCTCGGAGGAACATTGCCTGTTGAGGGCCCAGAACAAGAGAGGGTAATAAATAAATAAAATAAATAAATAAATTACAAATGGTTTTTGGTAGTAACTAGTCGATAATTTATTCAAGCAGCAAGGAAAGTTGGATTTCTAACGATGGTACTGGTCGCGCACAGACGATGCTTCGTCACGCTCATAAATGAAAATGAAATGTAAAGATTGTGAGGGAAAATGTACTGTCATGTAACGTTTCCCCTCGTAACATATTCCTTGTTCATTCACAATCCCAAGATTTATTTAGCCTTTATGTTTGAGTGGGCGGGGTTTCAGCCTTGGCTGCTCTACCAACCCAACCCCATACATTTACAAATATCCATGCCTGAACCCAGATTTGTTTATTAAGCGGCAGGGCAAAGCGATGCAAGCTTTATAGGGGAGTCGGTTGTGTCCGTCTGTCCGTGAACACGACAACCGTGTGGCGCAGTTCAGTTAAAGCTGAACTGTGGTGCTGGTCGCTGGTTCGAATCCGGGTTCGGGCATGGATATTTGTAAACGTATAGTGGGTTGGGTTGGTAGAGGACTCAAACTCCGCACACTCAAAAATAAAGGCAAATAAAATAAATAAAAAATAACTGTCAAACGCTTGGTTCAAACTTTACACAGTTGACACAAGTAATAAGCCTATTGAAAATGGGTTAAATCCAATGACTCCTTGGGGCCACGCCTCTCTGTCTCTGCCAAACGCTTAATTGTATCTATTTAGTTCAAACTTTGCACAGTAGACTTATATGCCACATGTAATAAGCCTATTGAAAATGGGTCAAATCCAATGACCCCGTGGGGTCACGCTTCTCTGTCCCTGCCAAACTCTTGAACCTATTCGGTTGAAACTTTGCACAGTTAACATATATACCACATGTAACAAGTCAATTGAAAATGGGTCGAATCCAATGACTTCGTGAGATCACACCGAGGTGTTCTGCCGCTTTTTAGACGCTCTTTATGGGTTTATTGATATCCTTTTTTGTAAATGGGAATTGGTTTTTATCCGTATATAAAAATTTTAATTATGTATCGCTGAATGAAACCTCTATAGGCCCGGTAGTGGACCAGGTGGGGTAAGTCGAATGCTACGAACGCCAGCGGTCACACTCACGAAAATAGTGAAACGCTCGGAGACAAATGAAATGAGTAGAAAGACCACGGGTTCTCTCACTCCTTATACCAGCACGGTGGAAATCGGAGTACGGCGCGGGGGGAGGGGGACGCTTGGAGGGGAATCTTTCTCAGACAATCCACCGCCTTGAGGAATGTAAATGTGGAATTACCTCAGAAATGGAGCGGTTCAGATGGTGCGGTTGGTTGTTTACCGTACCTATATATAATGCGATTAAAAATGACTTGCTGTCGAGTCACCTTTGGAATTTTTGTTTACAGGGGAATCGAATTTAACTTGAACTTCCAAAGGCGACACGCAGCAACTCTTTTTTGATCGCCCTGTAGTCTTATTTAAAGCGAAACCCTTTTTTCGAAAATCAAAATTATAACAACCAGTCATACACAGTTGACAACAGAAAATATCCCCTCAACTTACCTTAAAAGACTAAAATAATAAAGATCGAATAATTTGACTAAACAAATTCTTATCAGACATTAATTAACTAAAATACTAAGAACAATAAAAATTCATCTCTTTTAACTATACACAAAGGCGACAAATCACATCCACCTGTCAATTAAATTAAGCATTTACAATTGATAACAGATAAAGACTAATACAACATTCTCAGAAATTTCTACGTTAAATAATATAAAAAGGTAAACAAAAACCAAACGACAGTGTAAAAAAACGCGAGGAACGTCTAATAGTGACAACTTTGATATAGTATCACTTTTCGACAAGTAAATACTCACACTTGAAACCAAAATGGTTGGCTTTATTCATATGTGAAGCCAATCCTTTAACATCATTCGCTCTATACTTTTAAGCAAAAGTATTTACTTACAATTTTTTTATACCCCTTACAATATTTACCTACTTTGAATTTTGCAAGTATAAACATGCGCTCTCTTTTATTTATATGGCCCAATAATTGAATTATGAAAATGCGTCTTCGTAAAGCACATTGATTCAACCGGACATAGGTACTTATGTAAAACATTGAACTATTAATAAATCTATGGTGTCGAAACTTACTCTTCAATCATACGACGCAAATGTGGAACACAATAAAGATTAATCTAAACAGATCAATTTTTAATATCAACCTGTCAAAGCTATATGGGTTGGTGTAGAATAAGTTAGAGGCATTTCAAATATTGTTTAATTTGTAGATCAATTCCGTAGACCATTAATCTTATAACCAATTAGATCCTGATGCTTGATAGGTAAGAACGGCAAGTGTGCTGATATATATTATAAAAACCATGGTCTTATTCAGATTAATCCCTCTTTCTTTACTGCTGGAGTGATAATCGAATATTTTCTTGGTAAGCATATAATATCGGATTGTATCCTAATATCGAGGTTAGTGGTTATATCGTATAAGGTAAACCAAACAATATAAGCGGCGGAATGAATGTTAGCCTAAAGTAAAGCTGTATTTCGCACATAAACATGTAATGATCAAGATTCTTAAAATTTAATCATAATTATCTACCCATTGTGTGATTTATATCTTCGTAAAATACGGCTGTATAACTTAAAATTCATTCGAAGTTACTCGGCAACCCCGAAATATTTTACTTTATATATTTCAAATAAATCAAAATATTTTATGAAGGTATACCGGAGGATTTGTCATTAATTAATTACGATAATTTATTATATTCCTTAGATGTAATTAAATCTTTGACAATTTATATCTATAACACGTTATTATGACAGTTTATTGGAATACAAAATATTAGCGTGGGAAAAATTTTTAATGTGATAAATCCCAGTGAGTTCACGCAATATGCGTTACATGTAAGCTAAAGTATTACAAGTATTTACTTAAAATTTTGAAGAGCACAAGCAAGTGCAAAATTCTTGTGTCGATATGTATGTTGACAAAAGTCCTGCATTAATTCTAATCTATTGCACCAACCATTAATATTGGGAAAACTAAATGAAAAGAAATTGGAGCGGGGAATTCACTTTATGAAGCAACAAACGACTTTACCTTGACAAATTGGTGTTCTGCTGTGAATCTTGCTTTTATTATTTGCCTCGCAAAAGTCGCCCCTCTGGCTAACGCAGAAGAACAATCAACTACTTCCACCCTCAACAAAATTCCCCTAACCCTGTTTTTATTACATTCCTTCTCACGTCAAAGCCAACTACAGTGAAATGTAACATACCGACCGGGTACTGTCTGTCAATTTTCTTTAATCAAACACGACTGCAGTCCGCTTCATCCCTCTCTGCTTATACACGCTACAGTTAAACAAATGAGATAAAGTGAGCAAACGGAAAAAAATGTGTTGATGCGGCCTCTCATTATTGTTCCCTCTTTTGGGAATTCGGCGTTAGTAATCGTGTGTGGCGGTAGCCTGCTCATCACTCGCGTCTCGATTTATCCCACGGGACATATTTTATTGCGCATGCCCCACAACAGTATTATCCTGGGAGCAGGACCTCTCGAGACTTTTAATTTTTTTCCTTTATATTAATACACAAACAAATTTGATAAAATGCAAATTTTCTTAAGGTCTGTTCTTGCGAGAGTAGATAAGCAAGACACAAAATTTGCACAACTTAATTACCTTGAATAGAAATAAATTAGCGAAATTTATAAGCGCACGAAATTCTTAAAGAATAAATTAGTCTAAAGGGAACGCTAAATAAACTGTGACGGTACGCACTTGCTACAAAGATCCTGGACGTTTTATTAGGAGCTAATTTGATTGGTATTTTTACTTCCTGAGGGATAGGCGATTTGCATAAAATGTCTATACTCTAGTTTCTATTTGCATTCTATTAAAATAAATCAAGGAATTTAGATGTCGGCCTATTTTATACCCTCAATTCCTTGAATGAATAAAACATAATAAAATTTCAGATACAATGCTAAATGTTAAACATCGAGGTTGATATTTTAACTAACAAGTCTAAACGAAAACAGAAATTTGTTTTTCCATCCTAACTTAAAGCGATAAGCAATCGCGGGTTTTGCCCTTATGCGCTGTTTACATAAAAACCCAATCCTTTATTTCGTCCGTCCGATGGATTGAGATCTCAGTCCTCAACACTCAAGTTTTGTTGCTGAAAACGCCAGTTTGAATTACACTGAACGCTCGTTTGATACATACATACTTCGGTGAAATTAACAATATTTGTGATAATAATCTTTCACACATTGATCAATTTAATTAATCTGACAAGATAGAAAGCTATATCTATAAGTATCACACGTTTTTACGGTGAAAGAAACACAAACTCCCCAAGTTTCTATTGTTTATTCTAGCCTCACGAGTCCCATTAGTCTTCCGATTGGGGTGTGGCATTAATCATGTTGAAAATGGTGGGGTAGCACCTTAGGGGTACTTAATATACAGTGAGTTTTTTTTTTAATGCGAACATAGGAGTTTGCATGCAATGTAATTTCCCTCGGTTCGATTTTTAAAAAAACACATCAATCTATGAGGTGTGCGCGGTTCACATTCCCAAAACGCTCAACTTGTGTGACTATGAACAGCAACTCTATAGTTTTTATGATGAAAAGCACTCGGTAAGATTTTTTAAAGAAGCTATGTGAGGCCATAGCAACTTTAGGATACATTTTTCTTAAACTTACGATAACTTGACTTCACATGGCACGCGCTGACAGAAGAGAGGATGGTTCCTATGGTTCCTATACGGACAACCTCACAGAGACAGCTGAGGTACTAAGAGACGCTCACTTTCCTGGAGCTACCACCACGCCTTACCCCAACTGGCCTGAGACAATCCCTTTCACTCCCACGGAGAATGACTGGGCGGTTGCCTGTCAGGTGGTGGACGTGGCGAGGGTGACCTGGGCGATGAAATCGTTCTCAGCATACAAGTCACCCGGTTTGGACGGCATAATACTGGCTCTCCTGCAATGGGGACTGGATGATATTGCTACCTACCTAGTGGGAATATATACAGGCTGTATCGCTTTCAGATACATACCTAAACAATGGAGGGAGATAAAAATTGTTTTTATCCCCAAACCTGGAAAAGGTGATTACTCCACACCTAAAGCATATCGTCCAATCAGCTTGATGTCTTTTCTTCTTAAGACACTTGAAAGACTGTGCGATAGATACATAAGGGATACGGCGCTAACACGGTTTCCGCTGCATCCTAACCAACACGCATACTGCCCAGGAAGATCTACGGAATCAGCCCTGCACTGCGTTGTAGGGCAGATTGAGAGATCGCTGCACTATAAAGAGTCCGCACTGGGAGTATTCATAGATATAGAAGGGGCTTTCGACAAAACAACCTTCGATTCAATAGAAATGGCTCTACGTCACCACGGCGTACCGAACGTCGTACGAGGCTGGATTGCGCAGCTGCTGAATCTCAGAGCAGTGCATATCAGCGTTGGCGACGAAACACTAAGGTGCACAGTAGTGAGAGGATGCCCCCAAGGTGGGGTGTTATCACCACTTCTGTGGAACTTGACTGTAAACAGGCTTCTCTGTCGCCTTAATGACAGTGGCTACTATACGCTGGGGTATGCGGATGATATATCCATACTTATAACCGGCAAATTTGAGGCTACTTTATGCAGACTGATGCAATCAGCTCTTACAGTAACCGAAGAATGGTGTAGGGAACACTCCTTGTCCATCAACCCGACAAAAACGGAGCTAGTTCTCTTCACAAGAAAAAGAAAGGTAGAGGGTATTCGAGCTCCCCTGCTATTCCAAAAACACCTCAAATTTTCAGAGTCAGTGAAATATCTAGGAATCACACTCGACAAAAAACTGAATTGGAGCAAACATATCCAGCTTAAAGCCGAAAAAGCAAATAGGGCTTTCTGGCAAAGTCGCCGCGCTATTGGCAAACTTTGGGGACCATCCCCGAAGGCTGTCCTGTGGCTGTACACTGCCGTGATTAGACCTATGTTCTGTTATGGAGCAATTGTCTGGTGGCCTAGAACCAGACTCTCCACAACTGTAGCAC
>NW_022171331.1:0-532 GCF_008802855.1 Photinus pyralis | reverse complement strand
CAAAAATTGCCGAGGGCCACAGAGGTTCTCTTCTTTCTTTGTGAATAAGGTCTTAAATGTATTTTTTTTTAAATATTTTAAGACCCTTCGATACTATTTAAGGACCTTTGAGAGCCGAGCCTGTAAATGTATTTATTAAAATGCGTTAAATAGTATCCAAGAGACACTTAAATAGACCAATAGCTTTTAGTCTTTAAAAGGCTCAATTAGCTTTCAAGGCTTTTCAAGATTTTCGAAAAATGATTTTTTAGAAACTTTTAGGACCTTTTACATGCCCTTTTAAAGTCCGGAAGAAATCTGTAATATAATTTAAGATTGTTTAAGAAACTTGTCTTGAGCCTTTAAGAAATTTTATGAGCACTAGGTATTTAAAAGCCATTCCATTTTTTGGAGAACCGAGCCTTTAAAACCTTTTTTATTATACCTGAATCACAATCTCCGTTTTAAACACTCAAATGCGTGAGAAAAAAGGCCTTTAAAACACACGTGCTTTAAAGTTGCTAAGTAACGATACTTCAAGCATGACTTTTGA